>NW_017731724.1:489220-582419 GCF_001890085.2 Hipposideros armiger
TCTTGCATTAATGAAATTACATATCATATAGAAAAAAATAATATTGCCTTGATGAATAAGTGAAAAATGTTTTTAATACCCTAAATTATTGGTCTATATTTTACCTACATTTGATGATATTTAAAATGTCAGTGAAATATCTGCTTCACTCTGTTATTATACTAAAGATAATATGCCAACTTTCTATTCTTTGGCAGATTTTTAGATGAATTAAATAATAGCTGAGCATTTATTATAGTTCTGTATTTCCCATAGTCATAAAACAAACTAGTAAAGTTTCTTTGCTCAAATCAATCAATTCAAATGATTGAAAATCTACAGAAAGATCTAGACAGAATGAGCAGCTCGGATTGTAAGTGCTTTATGAGAATCAATACCATGGTAACCTCTGGTCTGCATGAAATCATTACAAACTAAAGCTAATTGCAAGTGGCTGAGCTAGTCAGCATTTAACACCTCCCCCTGTGTGCATTTTATTATTGTGACAGCTCTTCAGAATGTATGATTTTTGTGAGGCAAATTTTGCCTACTCAAGACATTTGAAACAAATTCTCCCAAATGACTCTTACCTAAAGAAACTCTTATTCTATATTATTTGCCACGATATTTAAGACTTAGTTTTATTTTTTAAATCTTCTTTCAAAGATAAATCTTACCATCACAGCCACAAAATAAATACATTTTAATGAATCACCCTGAAGATGTTTAAATTAAAATCCAAACATATTGGTGAATTAGTTAATTAATTTTCTATGTGTTTTCCATATCAAAAATATATTGAACATATTTCACATTTCACATGCTTTTGGAATTGTACATTTTTCAATGTTTTTTTTTCTAAAAAAGCCTTATTATTTCACAATTATTTAAATTTGAATTCAGGAAAAGTTGATTTGGAAATATTAGTCAAGAAGAATAAAAAATTAACCAAATTTCCTACTTTCCTAATGACAGACCCAGGCTTTTGTGTTCAGATGTAGATATTTCTTTTCATCAAACTTCCTGAGTTTTTTTCCTCCTCTCACTTTATTATTCAGCTTTTTAAAAATCGCTTGTGAATATCGCTGCTTTTGGGCAGTTTCGTGCAAACTGCTTCGAATTATTTAAGGATAACATATACAGAAATGATTGAAATTTGAATAAGTGGTTGGATTATACATTTTTCTTAGTGCCTCATCAGTGATATTCCGTGCTGTAGCTTTTCATACGCAGAGGAGGTTATAGGCTGTCACATGATACTCACGACATTTCACTTTCTGTGGGCCATCATAAAAGTTTACGCTTTCTTCTAACTCTCCTTAAAGGAATAATGAGTGAGACTAGAGAAAGAACAGACATGATTTGTCTCTCAAGGACTTGAAAGATAATCTTTCTTTCGTCTCCATACTTTTGAACTTTGGGGCAGTCATACCACCACCTGCACGGCTCACTTGTTTGTTTTCAAGGAACACGTGAAGACACCCACGCACATTCTAGAATGTTCTTCAGAATGGTGGGGCCTTTATGGGAGTGGTAATTAGACTGGATATTGGGGTAAGGAAATAAATACCCATAATATCATTCTCTAATACAATCACTGTTTTCAGGGGTTATTAATGCAGGAATCTCTTTCCGTATATTTTCCTCTTGAAGTAACGAAGTGCTCATTAATAAATGAGTGCTGCTTCTTTGAGCAGATACTTTATAGTTTTCTAAAATAATGTAAGGAACCATCTAACTGCCAAACACATTATGCAGCCAACATGCTCTGGAAAGTCATGGTAAAGATGGGTTTTAGGGATGCTTATTCAAGTGATTCTTGTCCTGAAAGTTTATGTTCAGCAAGGTAATAGTTTAGTTTGATGGTTTCAGTGACTTATGGCCATAGTAATGCCATTGATTTGCGAAGTCTTATTTAATTAGCTTCTATTTTTCTCTCTCTTTTCCTTCCTGCTTGAAAATATCTTTAATTCATCTCAGTCATGGTCATTTTTTATATGGATCTCTATATACAGCAGTCCGACCTTTCTACATCATCTAGGATTTACTTTCAGCTCCTAGTAACAGAAACCTGACTTCAGAAGTCTGTATCCAGAATGATTCACTTTTTCACATAAAGAGCTGTGGGAGTTGGCTGTCCAGGACTCCGAGAGCAGCTCCCCCAAGTTGTCAAGGCTCCGATGTACTTAAATCTTCTGTCTATACTGCCCCTGCTAGCAGAAAGCTTCCAGCCATAAGAACACCACACGTACCAAGATGACGGCTAGAACAGCTGCCCTCGTCCCCATCTCATCAACATTCCTGGCAGAAAGAACCCCACCATTAGTGTATGCCTCATGTGGACACCAACGTTAATGAGATAAAGACAAGTGTTTCTAGTGAACATGAATATAACGTTGAAAACAGATGTCACTCACTGCGTTTCTTTTTTTTTTTTTTTAATTGGGGGAATTGGGGGAAGGGGAACAGACAAGTTGCTGTCGTTTTGTTCTTCAATCTAGTTGTGGAGGACGTTGCTTCACTGGCCCAAGTTGGCACCATCATTGCGCTCTTCCCTGGTGAGGCAGATCAGTCGCCGGCTTCTGGACGGCCGCTCACTGCGGCTGCTGGCCGCTCACGCTGGCTGCTGGCTACATACGGTAGCCCATGGCAACCCACTGCCACAGGGACTGCAGCCTACGCCGTAGCTCACGGTGACTCACGGCAGCCCAGCTCCAGGTTGAGCTGTTGTTCAGCATCTTAGCTGCAGAGGGCAGTGTCACTGGCCCTCATATGTGGGATCCAAACCAGGGCCCTCTGGCATCCCAAGCGAGTTCTTAACCATCGCGCCACTTGGCCGGCCCCACTGCGTTTCTTAAAACAGTAATTAATTACAGATATCTTTGGAGAAGGTTAAGTTTCCTAACAAAAGAATTTCATTAGAGTCCAAGGGTTTTCCAAAAATAGATTTGGAAAATTTTATAGAAAATTGTGGTTTAACACATCGTTCCTTTGGTAATTTTAAGCCCCCTCTTTTTTTTTTCTGTTTTAGGAATGTCAAATCTCATATGTTACTTTTGCCCAAAATGGTAATAAACCAAAGATGGCTTACAGATTCAATAAGTATGACTTGCACGCCATTTTGTTAGCAATCTATTGATCATATCCAGCAATAAGAAAGTACATCACCAATAATTTATAATATATTTGGACCATTAATAATTTAACATGTCAATAACCCTAGCAAACTGATTTATTCCTAAAGTTGCAAATTTATTCACAAGAGCTATTAAAATATTCATACCTATCTACATGCAAGGGATCAAGTTTATAATGATTGGACTATTAAATAGTTATAAATTGTCAACAACTCATAGAAATTAATTTTCTGTAATGGCTGTTGATTTCCCAATAAATGGTTTATGATGCATTTAGCATCTTAGTAAAATATGAAGCACTTAAAATGTATATTCTTGTAGTAGAAGTAATAATGTTCTCAGGAACTGCATTGTAAATTATTTATGATTTGCTAGCCTGTTCTCCCCACGTGCTTCTGCCACAAATACGTAACTAGTGCATTAAATCTGCCATTAAAATAAAGTGCCTAAATCACCCAAAACTATCCACTTCAGTTATTCACTCCTTTCAAATATTTCTGTGCCAAAGGGAAAGTTCAGTTAACATTCCAAAATTCATAAAGCCCATGCCCAAGGTAGTTTTCATGGATTATACTGAAAATATCGTAGTAAAGTTGCGTTTTGTGTATTATCTAAGTCTTGGATTCTCTAACGACTTCAAGGCTCCTTGAGCTATCTGAAATCCACAACTGGTCTCAATATTTTCTGCAGAAATTAATTGAAAAAAATCTCAGAATTGTCCTCTCAATCTGGTTTGAGGTTTGGTGCTGTGATATGTACTCATATCTGCTATTGAAGCCATCAAATCGGGAGAATCCTACTCTTGGGTGGTCTTGCCAGGAAGTGTGTTCTGTTTCTCTAGATGCATTTTCAAGTCTGAAGCGTGTCACATTCAGTCGGTCAGTTAAGAAGCCCTGAATTCCTATCTGATCTAGGTGAGGGACAGCATTCACATCTGAGCAGTGTCTTCAGCTCACTGTCCCATAGACTCTGCGCCTATGTTTGTCTGAGTCATGGTCATAAGCTCCACATCCAGGCTGATGGAAAACTTGACCCCCTGATGACTTTCCTCGTGGCTCTAGGAAAAATTTGAATGTCCTCCCTCTCCTGATCACCTCCGTTCCACTCACCCTATGAGTCCAGAAACTCCCAGCATGCCATGCACAGGTCTCCCTTAAATTCCTCTGAAACAAGTTGATTCAACCACCTGTTGCATTTGCCATTATTAAGTGTATAGTAAATTCATCTATAAAGGGGACCAATTTATATACAAAGTTTGAATCAACTGCAGGTAAGAACCATCTTTAAAAGCAGGAAATGGGATTTTATTGTGGTATCTACACTTGAGACCCTAAGAAAGTTCTGAAAATCGTTACAGTAGTTTATAAAATCAATTGTATTGCTTAATTCTTGGTGTTCTCAGGGTGTTCATATACCACATTATTACTTGGAAACTAATACTTGTCTTGTCTATGCTTTCTGTTTCTACTCCCCGAAAGCCAACAATCTTCAGACAAGAGCCATATATTCTTGCAGGAGAGAAAAGAACAGGTTTTAAGTGCTAGGCAATAACTTGTCATTTGTCCTGACTTTGTCCCCAACATTGTCTCTGGCACCTGTCACAGTGAATGAAAACATTTGACATTAATTACACTTTTGTGACCCTTGACTACTTCTGTTGGAAAAGCCCAGCACTTAAGAGAATAAAATTTCACTGAGAAAATCCATGAGCTCAGCTCCTTTCTCTAGTGCTGTCAATTCAAGCTCTAGCTCCTTTGGGAAATTGCCGAAAGGGGGCCTCACTGTCATTTCAGTATAAGGATGCTGCAAGGCATGTCTCATTTCACAGGAAATAGAAGAGATGAAATTGTACATTTTGTTCAAACCATTTTTCCATTTTCAACATTCTCCTTCAAGAAACTTCACTTGTACCTCTGTGGTTTCAACAGACCCCAGTGGAGTGTCCTGCTGTGATATTTTGTTTGGCATCTATCTCCCACCCTAAGGCTACAATTTTTTGGAGGATGGTTTGTGTGTGTGTGTATGTCTAACCTGTTTAGTGTTTAGCATTATATTTGGTGTAGAAAAAGTGATCAACACATGCTTTATGAATAAAGAAATAGGGCCAGCCGAGTGGCGCATTGGTTAAGAACTGGCTTGGGACGCCAGAGGGCCCCAGTTCGGATCCCACATATGAGGGCCAGTGACACTGCCCTCTACAGCTAAGATGCTGAACAACAGCTCAACCTGGAGCTGGGCTGCCGTGAGTCGCCCGCAAAGGTGTAGGCTGCAGCCGCTGTGGCAGTGGGTTGCCATGTGCTACTGTATGTAGCCAGCAGCCAGCGTGAGAGGCCAGCAGCTGCAGTGAGTGGCCGTCCAGAAGGCGGCGACTGATCTGCCTCGCCCGGGAAGAGCACAATGATGGTGCCAACTTGGGCCAGTGAAGCAACGTCCTCCACAACTAGACTGAAGAACAAAAGGACAGCAACTTGTCTGTTCCCCTTCCCCCAATTCCCCAGTGCTGTTCTCATCCCCCAATTCCCCAATAAAAATCTTTAAAAAAAAAGGAAATATCATAAAGTTATTAATACATAGTACATTTATATAGTACAGAGTATATTTATATAAAGATGTATATATTTTAATTGATTTGTGTAGATATTGCTTCTAACTTAGTTTAGGTAAAGCTAATTCTTATTAATGTAGGCTTGGTGCAAACTTGTGCTTTTAGGCTGAATACATTTACAATCAGATTATGTAGTTGTGAATCAATCATTTTTCTGTTTACAAACAGCTCTGCAGCTCAACAGCTCATGCATCTGTCCTACAGCAAAAGGTCTTCCAAGAGGAGAGGCAGGCTGGACACCACTGGACACAGCAATCTCGTTCTTGGTATTCTTGGCTAGCGAGAAGGACTGTTTGTCTTTTATTGTTGGCTAAATGCAAGAATGGGTATGAAGTTCTAGGAAGTGTTTTTTATGTAAACTGTTAAATAATGTCTCACACTGATGGCTTTATAAATATTAAACTATTTGTGCTTCTGGAATCAACACTGCTTTGTCATTAGGTGGTGTCCTTTTAATTCCTAACTGGACTCCGTTGTAAAGGTTTCTAAGGATTCTTGTATTTATACTCACAGATTGCTCTATAGTTTTAATGCCTCTGATATGAATCCAGATTTGAATACTAGCTTATATTAGTCTGGTTAAGCTAGACTCGGCTGTAGTAATTATTAAAGCCCCTGTCTCAGCAGCTTAACCAAGAAAGGTCTACCTTAGCTAAAGGTGGTGATGTAAGTTGTTGAGCTTTGTTCTACAAGAAGTCACTTGGGGACTTTACTTCAGAGTCGCTCGTCTCCACTGTTTTCTGGCCACACCATCTGGAACATGAGACCGTCACAGTCACTGAGGCAGAGAAGGAAGCATGAAGATTTTCCACTGGTGGAAGCTGTGCCAGCCAAACGTCACATTCTGCAGCCCGCTGGCGACAACTAGACGAGGGACTTGGCAAGAAGTGGGGATGCGGAGTCTTTCTTGTGCCCGAACGCAGAGCTGCAAATCGGCTCAGCCGTAGTGATGTTTAGCTTGTCGCCCTATTTGTGTGCTCTGGAAGAGTTGTCATAATTTATTATAGTGTGCACTTCCTAGGGATCCTGTGACGGTTAAATAAGTTACTATGGGTGAAGCTAATAGTAAGCACTAGAGCCTGTCTGCTTGGGTAGTTATTGCACTAGCAAGAGTAATACCAGTGGCGGGGACAGTGGCTGAGATAGTAGCGATGGTCAAGTTTGTAGTAGTAGCAGTGTAGTAATATTGGTAATAGAAGCGACAATAGTAATGTGCGGGTAGGAGTAACGGAGTAGAACCTGGAGAAATAGTGGCAGTAGAAGCAGTGGTGGTAATAACAGGAATAGTAGTAGTAGCAGGGGAGCAGTAGTAGTTGTAATAACAGTAAGAGTGGGGGTAGTAGAAGCAGTAATAGTAGCAGTGCTACTAGCAGTGGTAGTAGTAACAGTAACAGTAGCAGTAATGGGAGTAGCAGCAGAAGTGCTGGCTCCTTCATTGCTCGGCAAATTTGCACATATCGGCATATATTGTATCTATACCTTTATCTTTTTAGCACTTAGATTCTATGTTCCAATTTCCATTTCATTTGCTTATAGCTCTATTCATAATTCCATTAAACATTTAGTAGAGCACCATCATTTTTATCTTCATTTTTTAAAAAAATGTTAAAATGTTTATTCTACTATGATCGCACCTTAGATGCACACACGACTGTTTCAGTCTCCTCTGAGGTAGCTGAATTCTTGGACGCTGGAACTAGATTTTCCGGGCTTTGTTCCTGCCTCTACTACTCCTGAGGTTTCTCTGTGTTTTCAGCTGTAAAATGTGAATCAGAGTAGTACTGACTTTGTAGGGTTGATTTAAGGGTTAAATGCGTTAATATATGTGAGGTGCTTGGCACAGTGGCACGCCTGGAACCATTGCTCACTAAGAATTAGTTCTTACTGTCACTTGGGTGGTGTCCTGGGCTATTTATTTGCATCTGCTGTCTTTTTTCCCTTAATCAGACTTGTCAAAGATTTCTGTACCTTTGACCTAATTGATTGTTTTTCATTTCTGGCTGTTGTGTTTTGTAATCCATTTTCTCCTGCTTTCTTTGGCATTTTAAATTGCTTTTGCCAAGGTCCTTCAGTTGTATAATTGGTGAATTTATGTCTTCACCATACAGGCATTTAGACTTATACATTTTTTTACCTAATGGTTTGACTTGCATTTCCTTAAGGACTAATAATGTACAGTATTTTTTCATGTCTTTATTGGCCATTCATATGTCTTCTTTGTAATGTGTCTGTTCATATCATTTCCTTATGTTTATTGGTTTTTCTTACTATTATTGAATAGTAAAAGTTTTTACTATGCATATTACATCTATTTTCATATAATTTAGGTATATATTCTAGATCAGCAGTTCTCAACCTTCTAATGCTGTGACCCCTTAATACAGTTCCTCATGCTGTGGTGACCCCCAACCATAAAATTATTTTCGTTGCTACTCTATAACTATAATTTTGCTACTGTTATGAATTGTAGTGTAAGTATCTTTTTGTTTTCCGATGGTATTAAGCAACCCCTGTGAAAGGGTCGTTCGACCGCCAAAGGGGTCACGACCTACAGGTTGAGAACCACTGTTCTAGATGCTGAAAATATTTTTCTCCATTTATGGCTTGTTTTCTCATTTTCTTTATGGTATTTTTAGAAATGCACACATTTCATTTACATTTATTTTGCCATTTGTGACTTTTCTATTCTAAGAAACTTTTTCTTAGAATCTTGGTGTCCCAAGGTCACAAAGATTTTCTTCTACATATTCTTCTATAAGTCTTTTAATTTTAGGTTTTACACTTGGGTGTCAGACCCTTTAAATTAAATATTGGGAAGAGAGAACTTCTATTCCCCATCTCTCATCATATACAGGCTTATCCCATTGTTTGAATGGCTATACCATTTATTGAAAAAAATACATTTTTTTCTTCCATTTGTTTTCTTTTGATCCCACCAGTTTGATGTATCTTTTTTGTTTCTTCTTTTAATTTCATTTGGATTAACTCATTCATTGACTTTACCTAATTTTTAGTTACACATTCTTTTACTGTACATAGCTTCAGGAGTTGCTTTTGAGATTACAACATACCTCAGTGAATTATTTTATCCTCCAATAAATTATTTTATCTACATCCTCCTATACAATACTAGTAAATGAGGACACTTTGACTTCATTTAAATTATGTAATACTTTTTGAATATTTGTATTGTGCTATTTATATTTACATATAATTTACATACTACAAGGCATCATTTGTTTTCTAATGTTAATATTCATTTATATTTACTAACAGGTTTATTCATTCTGTAGTTCTTGATTCTATTCTAATTTCTTTTTTCCATCTTGGATTATTTTATTCTTGCAAGGAAACCACTTTTAACATTTCTTTTAGTGAATATCTGCAGGTGATAATTTTGTTTTTAATTGTTTTGTCCTTGTTTGTTTTACCTACATATTTGTAGGGGATTTTTACTTGGTATGGAATTCTAGATTGGAAATTATTTCCTTTCAGCTTTTTAATAATGTCACTTTATTTTCTTCTGGCTTCCACTGTGTCTGCTGACAATACCAGCTAGCAGTCTTATTCTTGGTCCTTTAAAGTTTATATGTATTTTGATTCCTGGCTGCTTTTCAAATTACCCCTTTTTTTCATATTTTCAGAATTTTTGTTATGACTTGTCTAGATGTGGTCATTTTGTGTTTAAGCTGCTTGAATTCACTAAACTTTTCAAATCTGTACGATGATTTCTTTATTGAACTTAGGAAATTATCGATTTCTCTCTCAGTCTCTCCTCTTTCCTTCTGGGACGCTAAGTGGCTATAGCTCAGACCCTCTGACTCAGCCTCTCATTTTGAAGCTCTAGATGTTAACCTATTCCAGAGAAGGTTCACCATATCCTACTGTAGACAGCTGGAGTGGGGCGAATCATTTTACTGAGTATAGGTCTCAGCTGACTCAGCTCAAGTTGAAATTTTGACACTTTTGTCTACCCTTCGCGCAGACTGCTGCTGTCACCAGCTCTCCAATTGTCAGACTTAGCATCTGTGTTCCAAATACATCTTAGGTCTCAGCGCCAATTCTGATCTCCTCTAACCTGGCAATCTGCTGAAAACTGCACTCTAATGTTCAGCTCTTGTCTGCCTAATTCCTTGTGCACTTCACCTGAACAGTTTAAGAATTTGGCAAATGCTTAGAGGGACATACAACAGTATGCAAGCTCACTTCTCAGCCCTTCTTTTTTTCTCCAGGATTTTGGCCTCTTAAACATGAATTGTCTACCATTTGGGCTCCAGGTATGCCTTTAGTATAAAATCCTAGAAGAACAATCACTGGGCAAAAAGTCTTAACATTAATAAAATGTTTGATATGTTGTTAAATTTTCTCTCAGAAAGATTGAATTAGTGCAGTCTCTCACCAAAGTGTGTGGCATAAAGTACACATACTTGTCAAGTGATTATTTTCTATAGTCTCTTGCATCAATATAGGCAATAAATGAAGATGAATAACATTGAAGGAGTGGTTTTATCTATAAGAAAATTCTTCCATAAGTAAGAAAGCAAATGTAGTGGCAGATAATTCTTTTTAGCTTAATAAGAAAAGATAAACTTATGGCTCTTCCTTGATGAATTTCAAGCATCATATAGAGATCACTATACATTTATCATTAGATAGTATGTCGAAGACTAATGTTGCAGAGAACTTATCATTTCACTCATATCACTTGACTGTGAAGAGACAGAAGTCTTTGCTTTGCCTTCTGTGAGTTTGCATATATTTTTTTATCAAGGCATAAATAATAGGTTGTATTTTTTAATACACTCTAAATGATTTAAGTTTGAGATTCTACCACTTCTCTTCCAATTACATGTAACAACTACTAGTGCACTGTGGGTACTTAATAAAAGTGTGTTGAATGAATGTTTCTTGAAGAATGTGGACTTAACACCATCAGCAAACGTTTAACCTAAGGCATGTCAACAGAATTATATTTTTTCTAAAAAACCTTTGATGAGTGGCTAATAAGTTCCTCTCTATTGGTCAAAAAATTTGATCAGCGCATCCAAGACACAGAAGGGCCTGGACTGGTCAACATAGGCCAAAACTGATTAGAGAGTCATACAATTCATTAACTCAATTACCTTGTTCAACATACTTTCTGATACTTTTAAAGTTCAGAATCTTTTCTTACTAGTGCAGCTAGGATCCAAATAAGAAGGAATTGTTATTTCCACAATTAAATCTAAGACTTAAAAAGAAACTCACAATCATTTATGGTTCATACCCTAAGTTTCCCAGGATCTATAAAGCATGGGCAGATGTGAGCCTGAGAACTGATTACGGCTCAGGCAAATGAGAGGAGAGGACCCAGAGTGCATACACTCTACAATGCAGTAGGGATGTGTGAGGAATTATTTACAACTGCTCCACTCACATCTCTTACTCAGGATTCTCTTTGTCCCATAACAAAGGCCTCTTGGCCCTGTTCACCCTGCTGGATTCAATATGCCTACAGTCTCTCAAATATTCTGTCCAAACACATGTGTTACAGAGCAATGGAGATGGAGCTCAAAGTATTAATGAGACTATTCATCCAAATGTCATCCCTTAAATTCTAGCATATAATATTCTTGGGACAGTCATGATTTTACAGGACCCTGACTTCACTTATTTTTAATTATATTAAATATCCCCCCAAATTCTCAACAACTTAATATCCTAAGAGGTAAAGATCCTTCCAAAATATTGGTATTTTGAAGAATTAAGGTAAAATGGCAGACCTTAAGGGAAAATCCCTTCAAAATAACTATCTCCACAGTGTTGGAGGATAGGTGTTTCTGCCTCAATGATTTGGTCACTATTTACTCCTCTGCTAAGCCCAGTACAAATATAGTTCTCATATATTTGTACCACAGCACATTTGAAAATAACATGGTTGAAATGGTTAAATATATTATTAGTTATTGAAAATATATCACTGAACCTGTTAAATGCCTAGCTATGAGCCACAGAGAGTATATGGAATAGAGAGAAGTAAAAGGAAACTGTATATTGTAGTGTATAATGAACATTAACAAAAACAGTATGTTAATGTATTCTCTGAGAAACTGAGACCACCTGTGCAAATGACTGAACTCTATTAGTTGTATTTGGGTAAATGTATTCTTTTGTTAATTCTAGTCATGCACAATGCATTCACTTTAGTATACAAAGAGCATTCATTTAACTCCTTTTCTGAGCCACTTGAGAATATATATTTAATACCACGTCCTCCACTCTGGCTACTTAAGTGTGTATTGTATAAGAACAGAATGTTCTCATACATACCACAGTATGGTTATCAACTTCAAAAAAATATCTTAGTGACATGATAATTTCACCGAATCTGCACTGCATCTTCTAATTCCTTCATTTGCCCCAGTGGTACCGTTTTTAGTATTCTGTGGTACAGACCTAATCTAGGATTATTTATTGCTTTTGTCATTTCTCTTTAGCCGCCCAGTTTAGTTCTTCAGATTGTCATTACCTCTTGAATAATATTTTGAATACGGACCAAGAATTTTATAAAAGTTTCCTCATTTGGAGTTTGATGCGTCCTCCTGGCCTGATTGAATTTATGCACAACCAGCCGGGTCAGACATGATGGTATGTTCTCACGATGACGCCCACCACTCCCACTGGTGATCTGAATTTTAACCACCTGGTTGAGTCTGTTTTCTCTATCTATACTTGCTGTTTCTTCCCTTACAACTTCCACAGTGAGAACCCTGGCTTCTGATAACATTGCTACATATGCTTGGTGCTACAATATGCACAAAATAATTCAGAATCACTGTACCCGTATAACCACAAAAAGCAAATGTAGTGGAAGAGGCACGATTTGTTTGTATGCAATTCGGGCAAAGAGAAATCTTGGTTACTGTTATGTTGAGTTATATTTTAAAGTAATTCTGATAATCTCCCTGACACAAGCATTTATAATATAGATTCCATACCCTAATTGTCTTTATTGCTCATTTTTATTACTTATTTTTAGAGTATTTCATCTCATTGCACTGTATCTATCTTTGTAAGCTGATGAATCATTTGGCTACTTGTGTTTCGAAAAACACTTAAGCACCACTTACAAGAACAATCATTGATTTGGCTCATGATTTTTTGGGCGAACAATGTAGACAGGCCCAGTCTGGTGGTTTTGATCTTCACTGGACTGGCTCACACACCTGTGTGTATTTATTGCTTTTGTAGTAATAAATGTGTAGCTGGAGAGGAGGCTGGGTATTGGCTGGGCCAGATTATCTTATCTGTATGCTTGATAAATGTCTGGCTGTTGGTTGGGGTGACTGGGCCATGTGTTCTATCAATCGGGCTGTTGACATGGAAGTGGCAGTTTCCAAGGGAGTGAGCAGAGTGTATAAGATCTCCTGCGGCCTGAGCTTGGAACTGACTTGCCTTCATTCTACCACATTCCATTAGCCCAAGCAGATTTAAAGGGTGGAGAAGTATGCGCACCCCCTTGACAAAAGAGATGAAATGTTACATTGCAAAGTCCGTGGATATGAAGAGAAGTGAAGAGTCGTGGCTGATTTTGGAATCTACCACAGGTTCCTTACTTAAATCTTTTTGGGAAAGGATATAGCTTTAAAAAAATTAAACAGAAAAAAAATAAAACAAAAGAGGAAATTTTATGCATTAATGTAAATGCATTAGTGATTATGAAAATGGATATGAAACTCCACATATGAATTACATGTATTTAGCTTCATGGTTTTGTTTGTCATTCGTTTATCTTCTCAATCAGGTAACACAAGTATCAAAGTGGCTCATATCTCTAGTAGGATATACCTATGAGGGCAGTAGAAAAAAATCTAAGTTTCAATTCTAAAATCGTCTATATATAAATGATCAAAAGAAAAATGTCATCATTTTATCTGTGTGAGTGTTTAAATTTAAAAGACCTTTTAGTGGTAATTGCATTAGATATTATAAGATCCTTTTCACCAAAGAGTTTCTTCTGTTTTGTTTCTCTGTGATGCCCTATACTTTATTATTTTTTAAATTAAATTTATAGGGGTGACAATGGTTAGTAAAATGTTGCTCTCTCTCTCTCTCTCTCTCTCTCTCAGTAGCCAATAGGTAAGACAAACAATGCCAAACACTGAGAGGGGGCAGAATTTTTCAAGAGCCCATTTCACATATTTGTCTCAGTAGCTGGGGAACTGGGCAACTCTCTGTTTTCCAGCTTTATTGAGATATAATTGACACATAACATCATGTAAATTTAAAATATACAATGTGATGATTTGATACACATATATATTGCAAAATGATTACCACAATATGATGAGTTAATGCCTCTATCATGTCACATAATTACCACTTTTTGCATGTGGTAAGAACAATCATATAAATATATATGTAAAAAAATATATATAAAATTTTTATAGATTACAGGATATTATATTATGGACCATGATTGATGTACAAAAAGTCCCTACCTTAGTATGGTTCAACTTACAATGGGAGAAAAGAGACAAGTCTTCAATGTAGAAGAATTCCAAATAAATTATGTTGGTCCTCTGCCCTCACTGAAGTGGAGTTAATTCCTTAGCTGTGGGCTTTGTGTGGTGCCATCCTTCCAAAAAGAACATTCTAGAAAGAGGAGATACAAAAGTAACTACAGTAGAGAAATCTGATGGACTCTGTCTCAGCCCATTGAATAAGGCCACCATCAACAGCCATATTTATGTTATATACCCCTGATATGATGTGACAAGAATGACACTGTACCTCTGTGATTTTTGTCCCAATCTCCCATAACCCCTGCCTAACCACGAGGAAAATGTCAGACAAACGCATACTGAGGGATTTCTACAAATTACATGACCTGTACTCCTCAAAACTGTCAACTTCATGAAAAAACAAAGAAAGTCTGCGAACCTGTCACAACCAAGAGAAGCCTAAGGAGATGTGATGATTAAATGTGGTATCCCAGATGGGATCCTGGAACAGAAAAAGACATTAGATAAAAACTAAGGAAAATGAAAAACATTTGCATGGAATAACTTTAGTTAAGAATAATCTATTAATGCTGGTTCGTTAGTTGTGATGAATTAATATGACATGTTAGCAATATGCATAACTGGGTTGAGGTATGCAGAAACCCTCTATACTATCTTTGCAACATTTTGTTAACCTAAAACTATCCTAAATTTTAAAAAATGTATTATACAAAAAACAAAAGCTTATTTTATAGTAGTTGAGTGTGCTAAGACCCCCTGTTATTTATTGCAGGTGTCACATAATCTGTCACTTTAAATAGCTAGTTCCCAATCTCTAATCTGTGTGAGAGTCACTAAAGTCTTTGTTAAAATTTTACAGAGCTCAGAACCTTGCTGCATGCTGACTTTTCCTGTAAAACTACCTGGACCTGGACCCTTCACTGAGAGATCCTAGTTTATTTGCTCCAGTGTGCATCTGGACAACAGGACTTTTAAACACTCCCCAGGAATCTCAATATACAGCCAAAGAAAGAGAAAGCCCTTTCTTTAATGTTTTATTGGAGATATTAGCTGTGTCTTCCCCCCTTCAAAGTGTGAATAGCTGACCCATTAGATCAGTATCTCTAGAGATGCTCGTTCAATGTGCAGCTTCCTGGTTTGTACTCCAGAAGTCGGAATGATGATACCAAGATTTGGGGCCAAGAAATTCAAATTGAGCAGCACATTGCTCTTAGCCACATGCAAATTTCAATGGCTGGTCCTGCGGGGTCACAGGAAGACAAGCGGCAGGGAGAGGAAGAATAGCTCTGGGGGGAGCCAAGAGGGAGAGGGGGCCCGAGGGGAGCTCAAAGGAATGCAAGGTGAGATGAGAAGGAGGCAGAGAAAAGGAAATAGAAACTAAAAATTACTGGGTTTATGACTTTCAATATCTTGTCTTATTAAATCCTCACGAGAATGCCTTTTGTTGGTGGTGTTCCCATCTTACAAATGGGAAAGAGACTCACGAGGGTTACTAACTTGCCCTGGGAGAGCCCGATGACCCTAAAGCAGAGCCAGCACTGAGCAGGGGTGGGCGACAGGGGTGAGGAGCCAGTGTTATCTGTGGCCCAGGAGAGGTCAGAGGAGTTGGGGATGCAGATGAAAGGTTTATGTCACTGAAAAAAATAAGGTCAGAGCAAACCAGGGCAATTCCTGTGTCTGAGACAGTCTTCTATGGAGAACTGCTCTTCTAAAGTCAGTATGACTATTAAATGGTTTCTTTTAATATTGGAATGGCGCATGGATTGATATCACATGTGCTTGTCTTGATCTCTCGTTGGTGTTTTTCTTAAGTTAAGGGTCTGCTTTCTGAAATAATGTTCTGTTTAATATAACCATAAGGAATATGTGTGTTCACTTGCTGCTGTCCTCTCCGTTTTTCCAGGAGTTTCTACTACAGTTCCTGTAAAGTGCCTGAGTTGTGGGGCTTCGTACCCAGAGCATTGATAACCCTGTGGGGTCTCTTGGGGGGACTACACCCGTGATGACAAGCGTGTGGTCAGCACAGGTGTATGTGGGCTTACCTGTTTCAGGTCCCAGCAGCAAACTCTGAGAAGTGATTAGGAAATAATGCTGGTGAAAAGGCCACAATATAAATTGAGAATACTTAATGATGTGGTAGTCGTGTAGATACAAATTACAAATGAGAAACATCAGGAATAACACCTAAGGCCATTTGGGGATGTTATTGTGGTGATAAACAGCTTACTTAGGGGGAGAACTGTAGTACTCTTGGTATATCTTACAGAAAACATGACGAATTAAGGAGCATCGCTGGGCAATGAAGAGGGACTCGTCATATGTTGAAGAGGGAAGCTATTTCATAAATGGGTGTTGCTTCTGTTGCTGTATTAAAATGAGACAGGGGTCTTGACTGCAGATAGCATAGAGGAAATTAATGGGGCTGGCTGCAAAAGTGATTGCACAGGGCCACCTCAGGCTCTCGGAAGACAACAAACAGAAGAGAAAGCAGAACTCTATGTTGGGTCTAAGGTTTCCTTCACAAAATTCTCTGATGTTGCCAATTTCTGTGGATAGAACCAGTCTCCAAATGACTGAAAGGACAGCAAATCAGGGTGTTAGGAAGAGAAGCAGGATAAGAGAAATGAAAATAGAACTTCATAAAGATACGAAGTTCACATTTATGATGATCTTTCAGAAAAGAATAGATGCCGCAGTGATTTCATTTTCATTTTATTTATTGTTGTGGTTTCCTACTAGTTGCAAACCAGGTTGTATTCGGTTTACTTCTTTGTATATATTAATGTGAGACCTTGACCTTGAATTGAAGTTCTGGGGATGTCGACAGCCATGTCCAGGCTGCACAGCTGTGACTTGTCCATTCATTAGCAGAGTCCTCAGAGGATAGAGCGTCCCAGAGCAGCTGTGGATCTGATGGCTCATGTTTTACAGGTTCCGGTCCTAGAATTTTAAGAAAGGATTTAATTTAGATTTTTTTTTACCCAACTTGGAGCACAGACTTAAGGTCCTACAATACTGCAAAAGTGAGATTCATACCAAAGGACTATATTTCACAGTTGATGGTGGGGAGCATTCTCAATGTTGTAAAGTGTGAGAAATATGTTCCTTCTATGGGGTGTAAGCCAGTTACAAGCTTTCCACATTTTGTATTTGGAATTGGAACGAAGGATTAACTCTGAGGGGTCTTTTTTCATAAATAGCCTTACTGAGGTATAATTGATACACAAGACACTGTACATATTTAAAGTATACAACCTAATTAGCCCTGACATACATATGCCCCCAACCAACCAACCACAATCACAACAATAAGTATATCTATCACCTCCCAAATTTTCTCCTGCTCCTTTATGTTTTTGCTTTATTGTTCTTAATTGTAATAAGAACACCTAACATGCGAACTAGACTTTTAACAAAATGTTAAATGCACACAACGCAATTGTTCACTGTAGGCTCAACCTTGTAATCAGATCATGGGAACTTCATCATCTCACATAATGGAAACTTGCGCCCATGACTAGCACCACCCCATTTCCTCCTCCACCCCACCCTCAGTCACCACCAGTCTCTGCTTCTATGTGTTTGACGGGTTTAGATTCTTCATATAAATGGAACCATGCCGGCTTTGCCCTTCTGCGTCTGGCTTAGTTCACCTTGCATGTCTTCATTCATCCATGATGTTACATATGGAAGAATTTCCTTTTTTAAGATTAATAATGTTTGATTGTATGCATGTATCACACTTTATTTATTTATCCATAAATAGACATTTATTTTGATTTCTTGGCTATGACATCAAAGGTACAGGCAAGAAAAGCAAAAATAGACAAGTGGGACTATATCAAACTGAAAGTCTCCTACACAGCAAAGGAAACAATCAATAAAATGAAAAGACAAATATAGACTGGGGGAAAGTATTTACAACACTATATGTATGATAATGAGTAAATATCCAAAATGTATAAGGAACTCATAATACAACCCAATTAAAACATGGACAAAGAAATTGCATAGACATTTCTCCAAAAATATACAAATGGCCAAAAAGTGCGTGAAAAGATGCTCAACATCAATAATCATCAGGGAAATGCAAATCAAATCCATAGTTATATATCACCTTGCACTTGATAGAATGGCTATTAAAAAAATAAATAGTAAGTATTGGCTACGATGTGCAGAAATTAAAACCTTTGTACACTGTTGGTGAGAAAGTAAAATGGTGCAAGCACTGTGAAAAACAGTGCAGAGGTTCCTCAAAACATTAAAAAGAGAACTGCTACGTGATCCAGCAGTCCTACTTCTGGGTAAACATGTAAAAGAATTGGAACCAGGGTCTCAAGGAGATGCCTTCATTCTATGTTCACCAAAGCGTGATTCTCAACAACCACAGCTCTGGGAGTTGTTGCTGTCACAGTAACTCAACACATCAAAGCCTGAACTCACAAGTCCATGACTAAACCCTTTCCCAGACCAACCTCCTGTTGACCATCAAAGGGGCTGAGTAGCCCCCGGTTAGAACTGGTCCACATCTGATGGGCCCTGGATCAGCGACAAACTTGCTAGAAGGTGAACACCCTTGTATGTCCTGCAGGCATCTCTGTGGCCACTGTAGAGCAAGCAGAAAGGACACCACTCTGGGACGAAAAGAAAACGGGCCCTTTGCATGCACGGTCCTTCCAGCACCATCTCCTGACACCGTTTAACATCCCCTCAGCTAGAAAAGGAGAAACACCTCGTGAGCCAGGCCAGCTCCTTTATCACCGATGAAGGAGACGGGGATGTTTTGGAGAGGAGAGGCAGTAAATGTCTGACTGGCACCACTGATTTCCTGGCGGGGCTGTTGGTGCGTCTTATGGACCCATATATTTTCATGTTGTGTTTTCTGTCTTCCAAAGTGCTTAAATCTGACCAGTGGAGATGCACCTCAGTGCTAGAAGACTGAGGTCTGCTTCACCAAAAAGGCGCTTACAACACAAGTGGCCTGGTAATTTAGGAGAGAAGGTTGCAGTCGGCACCTGGGAACAAGAAGACATCGGTCAAAGCAGTCCGCTCGCTCAGTTCAGCAAGTGCTAGAGCAGCTAGACTATGTGGGGGGGGTGGGGGGGGTGAGGTGGAGAATGAGCATCTTAGGTTGTACGAAAGGAATCATCCATTAAAGAAAAGGCTTTTTAAGAACAAGAAATAAAAACTTGTGAAATCAACACATTTACACAGAAGAAATGGGTTTTAATCACAACGAGTAAATTTTTGAATTGAGCACTGTGGAGCTCATTATTGTAAGGTAAATCTCTCTCAGAAAGTGTCTCATAATATGAATAATGTCATAATTACTGTTACAAATTTAAAATTGTAACTCTCTACTTTCATAAAACTAGATGATTATGAAACTGGCTGTGCCAATATACTGAAAATCACCTCTCTGCGATTGCGACGGAACCCGGGTCATTCTTCACTGACAATGCCACCCCATTATCTTTATAAAGTTATTGTCCCCTGCCTCGAGAGGACAGGATGAGAGATGGCTTTCACTTCACCTGGCAGAATCAATAGCTACATTTGTTGAGATAAGCTCACCACAGAAGCCAGCAATTCTTTATCCAAACAGGAGCCTGGGCTGGAATCCTCTGAAAATGTCCTGAAGGATGATAAGAGCTGCCATAATCTATGTAGTGAGTTGGACTTTTTCACTCCTCCATAAAAGGCCACCTCCTAATCAGTATTCACAGAGTTTTGTTTTGTTTTGTTTTATTTATTTATCTATTTTTTAATTGGGGAATTGGGGAGGGGGACCAGCCAAGTTGTTGTTCTTCAATCTTCGTTGTGGAGGGCGCCAGTTACCATCTGGCTGCCCGTCAGCAGCTCATGGCCTCTAAGCTCAAGGTGCTGAGTTCTGTCTTAGTTGTGGATGGGCATAGCCACCATCCCATGTGGGAGTCGAACCCGGCAGCCTTGTTGTTAAGAGCGCACGCTCTAGCCACTGAGCCATCAGGGTGGCAGCTCAGCGGCAGCTCAGCTTGGGCTCAGTGTCACTGGCCCATGTGGGAATAGAACCGGCGGCCCTGTTGCTCAGAGCTTGAGCTCTTAAGCTAACTCTTAACCAACTGAGCCACTCGGCCGGCCCTGTTTTGTTTTTACTCTTATACTGTTTCACTATGGAATCCGTAATGGCCAGGGCGTAAGTGAAGAGAGATGTAGAGAAGGAGGGCTCGGGGGCAGGGGGAGGCTGTTGACCTCATTGGTGTTGGGACCAATGCAGCCACTCGTTTGGCCATTCAGTGGTTTAATTTGTGCTATCAGTTATTCAGGGACAATGGAAAAATCTTTATTTCAATAATACCACTAACTCTTAGCGAAAAAAATAAATCAAGCAAAACAAGTTATTTGGTGTAAAATAGGTAAAATATGCTATAATATTCTCTTTTCAGAATGTCCAAAAGAATGGTTTATTTACATATTTAGTTGTGGAAAATGTCCGCAGACCTCATATAGACATATGATACATGAGAGATTCTGAGTGACCACATACCCCCCTACTGATTTTATCCACATGGTGGAGACTGATAAATGACGACCCACTGGCAGAGCCTGTGGACTGAGACATTGGCCTGGAAAGATGCCACAGGTAATGATTCCTCCACACTCATCCCTGAGTTGTGAGGAAGCTCTCAAAGGAGATGTCAGCGTCCTCCAGAGGATTGTTGACATTTTCATACAGTGTGTGTTAAAAGGTCCTTAAAGAAAAATGACACGTAATAACCTGGGCCCAGGGGGCCCCCGAGGGGGACACAGGCCACAGTGAGTAATCTGAAGGATGCAAGGCGAGTGCCACCCTGTCAGTCATGACAGGAATGACAAGCTCTGTAGGAAGATGAGTGGTGGGGGGATGAATCATAAACACCTGTTTAGGGGTCGGTCAGGAAATGAGTTGCTTTGTCCAAAGCGAAGCAGCTGGGGACAGCAGAGCAGAATATTGCATATCTGGAAGCTTCCATGAGCTCTGGGCACCATGGTAACCAGGCCAGGGTGGAGTGACTGTCATTGTCAAAGGCGAAGGGATCACAGCAGGTTCCCGTTCTGAACTCAGAGCATGGAGGCTAAGAGGGATAAGTGGGTAATTCATTTAATGGAACTCCACGCGTGACACTCCTGAGAATGCCCAGAGTTCTGGAGACTGGGGGGCAGGCCCAGGGTCACAGGGGGCCTGATGGGGACCTAACTCAAGTAGCATCCCATTAAAGACACCCAAATACTCTGTCAGCTGTCACTCCCAATCACCAAAAATCATCAAAAGATAACTCCCCAAAAGGAATCTTTTTAAGATCTTCTTCAGCTAGACTTCTCCATTACAAAAAAACAAACAAAAATTTTCCCATCTTGATTGGAATTAGATTTCTTAGAAACTCAACCTAAGTATGAAGGCATGAACGGCAAACTGCTTATTCTCATCAGGACCAAGGGGAGGTGGGCGAAGCGGGATGGCCATCACCAGCCCTGTCCACCCAGGGAGCAGATGTTGCCCACTCCAGTGCTGGGACTTTGCCCAAAGGAAGCCCCTCCAAGCAGATGCCACATCCTTTCAGAGGGGGCGTGACAGAAAGTTCATGCTCTCATGTCTTCCAATTGCAGAGAAAAACACAGATCGGATGGTGCCCATCACCCAGCACGGCGTTCCTCACTCATAAAGTAACAGAAGCATCACCACACTCGTTGCAGTTGAGTGTGGGCAATGACTACTAAAGAGGCAATTGCGTAATAACCAGGCATGGACTCCAATCTCACATAAGATAAGCCTGCATCACGGGGACCCACCCAAGGACCACCGGAAGGCCAGGATGTGATTTCACAGCCAACTGGGCCATGGAGTTTGTGCCCACCTCCGAGCTCCCAACGAGTGTCCGGGCCTGCTCAACGGACGTGAACCATTCAGAGGGTTTTACCTTGGATTCTGCTAGAGTTGCGAGTTTCATCGAAGGCCACATTTTCTGGTATTGTCTCAGGCTGGGATTTTTGATCCATGCAGCTAATGTAAACTCAGACCTACGTCCTTGTGTGACAAGGACACAATATACAGTTTTCCATAATTCAACAACTGTGTACTGAGTACCTAGCATGAGGCAATGCTCTAGGTGCTGGTTCTGGAAGTGAACCAAAGAGTCAACAACCCCTTCCTCTCAAAGCTTGGATTTTCAGAGGGGGAGTGAGTCTCTGATCCCGGAGGCACAGGAAGAGACCCCCAGCTTGCCTGCCACTTGTGGGTGGTGGTGGTCTTCTTTGTCTGCTCAGACTGGCAGCATTGAAAAGACCCCAGCTATGTGCTAAGGAGTCAGCCTTATTCCCTTTTCTTGGGTTTAAGGCCACAAAACCTGTCTTCCCCGGGGATTTAAAATCCTATGCCCCTTATTCCTGAGTCCAGATCCTGTGTCTCCTTGGGCTGCCAGGGATTCAGCTTGAGTTCCCCAATAGTTCTTGACACAGGGTTTCCCTTGCTTTTGAGCTAAGTGACCAATTAAAGTCATTTTTATCATATTTTATTTAGCACATTTCAAGGTGTGCATAAAATCTGGAAACATGGACAATGTGTTTCATGTTGAAGATGTCCTTGATGATGTTTTGTATATTCATCTCTGTCCCCAGACGTCATGGACACATACCTTTAGAGGGTAAGTTTCGATTCAACTCAGTCTACCAAGCTACTGAAAGTACAAGCTTCCCTCCGTCTTCCTGTGTGGGCACCATCTCCACCTTCCCACTTTAATATACTCTTATTGTGGAGTAATACATAGAAAAGGAATGAGTCAACAGATGCTCTTCTGATGAGGATGTACTGCTGTATGCAATTTAAGGAACTGATACATCTTCTCTTTCAAGATTTGTAATCTCTGAGCTCATCTGTTGTATGTTCTCTACTTGTTTCCAGTGTTTTCTTTGCCTCTGCCAACTAAGCACTGATGTGGTATAAGACTTGATCTCCAGGCCTCTGTTTCCCACTCTCACTAGGTGAGGACCCACATTTATTCTGTGCCCCCAGCCAGCCTTTCCTCCATCTCTGATTACAGTGGCCATGTCCACATGGGGGACTCTTTTCTTCCCATCCCGGGGTTGCTGGTGGGACTGTTAACAGCAGCACTCTTCTCTCTATGGCAACTGGAGGAAAGAGTGAACTAATCCGACCCGTTGTACAGCAATGCCACGGCCAATAGTTCAGGTGTCACTGCTGTGCAGTAAAACACCCCAAAGCTTAGAGCCTTAAAACCACCTCGATTTATATTCTGTCATGTGTTCTGTGGGTTCATAAGGCAGGTCTTCTCCTCTGACTGATGTAATCTGGTACTTGTAGGTGTTCCACCTAAAATTCCTTAGACCTGTCCACTTCTAGGTCCCCATCCCTCATAAGTTCTCATGGCAACAGACGCCTTCCACCTCGCTGCCGTCGGCCTCATCCCACCGACATGCCGTTTCACATGGCTGCCATGGTGGTGATTCTGAAGCACATGTTTCATCACGTCCCTCACAGTACAGAATCCTGCAGTCTCCCCTTGGACATCAGAGGAAAGTCCAGATTATGATGTAGCATGAAAGAAGCTGTGATCGGGTCATCCCTGATATCTTTCGCATCCTCACCCCTACCTCAGCTTCCCATGCTTACCCTGGCCTTCGCCCATACTGAAGCTGCCTCAATTATGTAAACATATTATACTTTCTTTAGAGACAGCGTTTTGGGACTTCAGACTGAACTGCCATTTTGTCCTTTCATCTGACCCCCACTGAGACCACTATGATGCTTGTGTTCAGAGGGGCTGTTGGTAAGGTTGAGACAGCAGGTAGGAAGGAAACTACAAGATGAATATTATTCCAATATAAAAATGTAAATACCGCTCAACTAAAAAAAATATACTTCTAGCCACCTAATCGGAAAAGTGCCCGAATTTGCTCCAAAATGACTTCATTGCAACATATTCATTCCATCACAGCAAAAATTGGAAACTACATGTCTCTCCATAAGAGACTGATTAATAAAAAGCGTTTTGTTCATTTATGCAATGAAATATAATTCTAGGCCCCTGCCAGATGTAATAGCAGTAAGAGAAAAATCAGATCCTGAAGGAGCGTGAAGAAGCAAGGAGCCTGAGCGGCAGGGAACGGTGCTCACAAGAGACTCTTACTCAGTGTTGATTGGAATTTCATTATTTATTATCAGAAAAATGTATGTGTCATTTCCGCAACATAGAGCTACACATGTGTTTAGATGTATCTGCACATAAATCTTCACATCTACGTTAGAATTAGAAAACTTTCATCGTGCAATAAAAATGGTCCACTCTCCCCCTTTGACTGTTTTCCAGTTTAATTTTCTGTCTGCATCATGCAGCTAAAGTGCAGGAAAGATATATGGAATATGGTTAGCTATGTTTGTGGAGTTACTTTCATGCTAAACTCTTGCTCTTGGCCACTTATAACTTCTTGGGGGGAAAAAAATAGCCTTTGGCTAAAATTTCTCTAGCTGTTTTCCAGCCAATAATAAATTTTATGTGGAACACTTAAAGGTTGGGGGAAGGGAGGAGTTTAGCTTTTTCAGTTATTAATATTTAAACCTATGTGGTTCTTAATACATTGAGTGGGGAAAAAAATAACATGCAAATGGGTTTTGTTTATGGGTAACCAGGAAAAGTTTTCACTGACTGTCCCTCAAGTTGGCGTGGTCGCAGTCTGGATTTTAAAAAAATAATAGATTTTCTCCACGTGTGCTTATATCCAGGTGCGTATAAGTGAATATGGCAACTGGCTCACTGTGACCTTTGTGGCCTCTTTGAACGAACATCAATTTTCATGTTAATCCGCGCAGATAAATACGTCTCTTCATGGAACCAGACCACAGTCTAAATCTTTCCTTATGTAAACACATTCCATTTCTTTATATTTGTTTTTAATTTTGGCAGGAAATCAAAATGGCATTTCTCATATACATATTTTTTTTTATATTCTCTTTCTCTCTCTTTCTCTCTCTCTCTCTCTCATCTGTTCTTTGACTCCGGTAGTATTTATTTTCCTTTTTTAAATGATGAATCCTGGCATGGGATTTTTTTGTTGTTATTTGCTTGTGTGAAACTCATTCACTTCACAAGCAGATGGGGTTGAAAGGGCTAATTCCCTTCCCCCTCAGCACCCTCCAGCCTTCAGCCCCCCTCTGGTGTGGATTATGTCTTTCTGACCTTTGCCTTTCGACGTGGACTTGGCCAGGTCCAGGCTGGACCTGATGGGAGCTCGGCTGTGTGGTGTCAGGCCTGGCACCGGCCTGCCCTGTGTCCCGCTCCTTCCCAGTTCACTTCATCACTTTTAGATGTTGTCTGCCAACGTCCGCTTACTGTACCCGAGGTTTCATGCACTTAAACCCCCGTTTGCTACATTTTCATTATTAAAACTGTATTGTTCACTGCTGAGCCAAAGAGGATGCTATGATCACACAGGTTTCTTTTGGACCATTTTTTACCATTCTCATTGTTATCCTGCCCTTTAAAATGCTCCTTGTTAGGGTGTCGCACGGGCTCAGGTCATCTCTGCTGTCTCGGTGCCACTGGGACAGTCTTCAGCATGGGTCTATTTGAATGGGCTACTAACTATTTACATGAAGCGTCCCTTCAACCTCCCTTATTTTAGCCCCCTTCATCCCGTGTTCTGAGATACTTGGTGGCGCCAGTTCTAAGCTACCTGAAGAACCTGCCCTGTCAACTGAATAAACGGGGATTCTGAGCTTCTGTCTCAGTCACTGCAGAGTGCACACATCCTCCTCCGATCGCAGCGGCGTTGGAAGCCTGGCTGCCCCAAGTCTGGTGCTGACATTGTTTCGCGCTTCCAAACCCCTTTTGCTCCTGTCACCTCTCTTGTGATTTATGTCTTTCTCACAGTAGTTCCAGCGGTGGTTTTTGGAGGAAGAAGATTTAGTTCTTATCGCTTGAATTCTGTCTTCCAGCTTTTCCCAGAGCTGTGTATAATCTTTAATGCCAGTGCAAAGTAATTCTCCTTTGTAAGTGGTTATAATAAGGAACAATTTGTTCCTTATTATTTTAGGCAGAAAACAACCCAGACTCTTCAAAACTACATGTAATGGACAGAACAGTACATTATATAATAACAAACTAAACACATCCCAAAGCGGCCATCTAACCCATCTAGGTTCCTGTGATACTGAAATGTTAAATTAAAGAATTGTTCAATCTCTTACATATTAAGGTGCACAATTAAAAGTTAACCTATAAAACATACAAAGTTAAAAGAGAATTATCTAATGCCTCTGCATGAGGAAGTTAATTATTTGTTTTAAACCATGAACTAGAGGAACATTTGAAGTGAGTTTTATAATCCATTTTTTATGATCCAATTCAATTCCTCTTAAAAGTACAATTAGAAATTTATGAGGAAGGAATCAGAAATCATTAAAGAGTCAAGCTGATAGTAAATTTCTAATTTATGGACTTTCAAACTTTAAGCCTTCTGCCCTGATTATTGAGTAAAACTCTTATTCTTTACTAATCCACGTGAACAAACTATTGAATTCTAATTTGCTAAATGCACTTGAAAATTCTTCTACATGTCCCTTGTTGATGTAAAGATATAAGTCAAGGTAAAGTACACATACTTTCGAAGGCTTTGTATTAACAGTATCTATATATAACTCTACCAATAATCCACATCTATATTTAATGATTTCCTTGGACTTCTGCTCCTAGCAATATGGCAGACTCATACAAGGCAATTAGGTCTTGGGTGAATTGAAACAAATACACTTAAAAGGTATTCTGGGGCTCCTGGATGTCAGGAAAATATTGAAAGAGCAAAAAGAAAATTAAAATTGCAGGAAATGCGTATCTTATTATATTAAACTTGAGCTTGCCCTGGGGAAAAGGTGAGCCTTAGATCTGGTATTAGGAAACTAAATCTAGTACCTGTATAAGGTCAAAGCCTAAACATGAGACTCTTTAAGATGCATTGATACATTGGAAGCCCTCAGCATTTCTGTAATTAAGTTTAATCAATGGGGGAAAACTTTTACACCACCAGTCGCAAAAAGAAACAAGCTGCCAATGAGGCAGCCACTAGAACTAACCCAATGTAAATAAACTCTCTTCAAAGGTTTCAGACGTTAAAATTATAAACAGGCTACAAAGTGCTATGTATAAAACAGCTAAAAAATTAAATGTGGAATCAAATAATAAGCAGAGATATACTATCAGAAATGGCAAGGCAGATTTGGACAATAACTAAATAAAGCATATGGAGATAAAAAATGTAATCACCAGTAATAAAGCCTCAATAGATGCATTCAATATCAATTAGGCATGGGCTGAAGAAGTAAGCAGTGCCTTTGAAGAAAGAATTAAAGAAATTATGCAGAATACTGCGAGGCAAGGCATAGTGACAGATGTAACAGAGTATTCTGGATTCTACTGCAGGATTAACAGCCCAGCCCAAAACTCAGTGGCATGAAGTAACAATGATTGTATCATGCTCATGGATTCTGTAGGTCAGTAGGTTGTGCAGGGCACAGCAGGGATGGTTTGTTTCTGATCAGTGATGTCAGAGGCCTCAGCTGGGAGGACTCCAAACTGGGGTGATTTTAGTTAGTAGCTGACATCATCCCAGGCCATCTTCACTCAAGAGGTCCAAAGGGTATCTTATGGCCAAAGGGTAATAATATGGTTATCAGTTTGTACCCAGAACAACTACACATGACCTCTACACAGGGGTTTTATCTGTGCACCCCATGAGAGACCCTCTTGGAGGCTGGGCTCCAAGAACGAGTGTCTCAGAGGAGTGTGTGACTGCTGTGACCTAGCCTTGCATGTCGGCTGGCATCACATCTGCTATACTCTGTGGGCTGAGACAATCACAGAGATCCATCCAATGTCAAAGGCAGGGAGCATATGCGCATCTCACCACTGGATGGGACAAATGCCCAGGTCACATTCTAGAAGAGCACATCGTGCCACCTTCATAAAACACACTCTGTTATAAGCAGTTAAAACCCATTGAGGATATTAGGAAAGCCTAACATACAAATAATCAGAGCCCCAGAAAGGAAGAAGACAATGGTGGGGAAGTAATTTTTAAAAAGAAAAAGGCTGAGAATTTTCCACAAGAATGGAATGCATGAATCTACCAATGCAAGAATCACCACTGGGATCAATAAGGGTTTAGAATAAAGAAAATGTGCCTTTTGTATATTGTAATGAAAGATCCACACAAACAAAGGATGGAGCAAGGTCTTAGGATTAAAAGAGATACAAGGACAACCTAATGAAATAATGCAAAGAATGGGGCTTCAGGCACAAAAACAAAACCAAAAAGCAGGGAACTGTGTCGCCAAAGTGTGGGGAGGAAATAAATCTCATTCTGGAACTTTCTACACAGCAACGTTGCTTTTTATTAGTAAAGGCGAAATGCATTTCAGATGGTCAAAAACTGAAACAAAAATTACCTTCTATGAATCTTTGCTGAAGGATTTTACAGGATTTTTTAAAAATAATTTTTCAGCTGTGTTGAGGTTTACGCCTTCAAAGAGTATGACTTCTGGCGTTTCAGAGGTGTGTTCATGGGGCTGCAGAAGACCAAGGGCAGGGCTGGCTGAACCTGTCACTAACGAAGTCACAGGCCTGGGGCGATAACCCACCTTGACACGCCCAGGTAGGCGTTTATGATCAGATCTCCCAGGGAGATTTCTTTCCCAGAACCCCTTTTTCTTCCACAAGAACAATAGTGGCCTCTGTTTTTACATTCTTTGTTTTGTTTTGTGAATATTAAGGAAGAGACTCTTCACATGCCAATAAGTAGCAGCACTTAGAAGTGACCAGGAGATGGGTCATTTTAAATGAGCTGAGAAACCACTTAGAGTGTCTTAGGGAGGGTAGGGTCAAAGCACTCCTCTCCCTCCCACATTTTTTAAAAATTAAACATTGAGGCACTGATCTCTGGGGATGGGATATACCCCATGGGGTCAGGGAATTGGGGGAGCTGTGAGTTATGCCCCAGAGACGGGGATAAGGGTGGACTTCCCTTGAAGAGGTGCCCCTCACTGGTTAGGACTCGGGCGGACGATGAGGAACAAAACATGAGGAAGGAGCAAGAAACGGGAGGAAGCCCCTTGGTCCCGATGGAGTCTTTGTAACAGTGCTGTCCCTTAGTGGGAAGTGCTAGGATAGCTTTCTCACCCTTTTGCTGAGTCAGGGCCATCCGGAAGTGGAGCCTGGAGGTTCTGGGAGCATGAGATACACTATTTAGGGCAGGAAGCCTTGGCACTCCCTGGCAGAGGTGACACAAACCCAGAACAGCACACAGGATGCCACCAGGACAACAGGCTCCCCAACTATCATGGCCCAACTGGGATGGCCAGTCAGCGACCAATGTAGACTGAAAGTACCCTCACAGGGTGGTCTGATCACAAATTCCTAACTGGGCAGGTCATGGTGGGTAGTCATGCCCAGGCATGTAATTTCTTTTACTAAAAGGTTTATCTTTGCCTTAAACAAGCCTGGTCCTTTGTTTTTTGCATCTAAGTTCACACACCTGTGAAATAAGCACCCTCCAGAGAGCACAGAGTCTTGTTAACTCTCCAGTAATCCAGCCCCACCTGGCTTTCCCCAAGTCCATGTCATCTTCCTTATGTTCCCTCCTAATTTCAAATGCGTAAAAGAAACTGCAAAACTGTCATTCTCTGGAGTATTTGAGATCTTGCTTCCCAGAAACTGTCATCAGTTTTGGCTCAAATAAACTTTTAAAATATTCTTTACAGGTATGCAGGTTTCTTACATCAACACCAAGCAGTGAAGGGGCATCTTCTTAAGTCCTTTCTTGTCCGTAATGAGAACATCCTTTTGTTTTGTGTCATGAGATGGTCACTCAGGCATGGTCACCAGAGGGGACCCGAGGACCACCCTTTTCACATGGTTGCACCTGGTAACCTGGGCGGAGCATTCACACCCTGGGGCAGCAGGAAAATGGGAAGTTGTTAAATTTGCAATACAAAGGGACCACAGGCCAAGGAATGCAGGCAGCTTCTAGAACCTGGAAATGGCAAGAGATTCTCTCCTAAAGCCTCCAGAAGGAGCGCAGCCCTGCCAAAACTTTGGTCCAGACACCTATTTTGGACTTCTAAGGTTATAAATTTGTGTTGTTTTAATTCACTGAGCCTGTGGTCATTTGTTATTCCATACACACTCTTGGATGCTCATACACTCCCTAAGAAGGGGAGATTTGAAGCTACTGAATTTCAAAGAGATGGAGAATAATGAGAAGTGGAAAGGGTGGTTTCAGAGGACACATGGGATCATGTATGTGCCCCTTCATGAAGAGGCTTGAGGGTGGGGGAGCAGAGAATGTGTCCACAGGCGACATTGCCCCTGACTCCCATATGGAGTCTTGAGACCTGGCATGTATGGGACCGTTACCTGAAGTCCAAAGCTGCCAGGAGGAAGGGATGTAACCAGTGACCTTTCTAACCTGATATGCCAGCCAGCCACTTTCCTCCCCACGGTTCTCTCCTCAAGCTACAGAAGCTGGAACTACAGAGGATGGCCATGTGGGCTCTGGGGATAGGCCAGGGATGAGAACTCTATTTGTTGGATGTGACTTTTGGCAATTTACTGAGCCTCCCCGTGCCCTCAGCTGTGTCATCTCTAAGACGGACACAATGAGTACTATCCACCTTCTCCTGTTACTGTGCGAATTAAATGAGTTAGCATATTTAAAAGCTTAGCATAATAGTGAGCATATAGTCGGAACCAGTAAACTATTGTTGCTATTATTATTTTTCCATGGTAATTTCACCTCTGCACATTCATCTGAAAGGGGAAGATTTGGAGGAAAAACATAAGCAATCAGTCAAAAGGCATTGACTTCGATGCACACAATTTTAGGACAGAAAGAACCCTAGATAGTATCTGATCCAAATGCCCCATTTTCCAAAACAAGGAGGAAAATTACTTGTCTTGTACCGATGCCCCAGGGAGTTAGCAGCAAGACCTGGCTGGAATCAGAAAGCACAGAACTGCGTGCCAGATCAGCACGCTGTCTATTGCACTGTGACCTCTCTATAAGACCTTCTTCCAGAACCGCAGAGGACAATTTATTTGAAAGCTACCAAGGAAAGTCAGGGGAATAAACCAGGTTTATAGTGTGTGCATTCGGGGAGATATTTCAGCTTATTTTTCTCACCCCACAACCCTTTTTTTGTTTTCTAATTTCTAGTTTTCTACTTGCAATGGAAAGCAGGAAGAATTACTTATTATCAGCTGTTCCACATTGTGAAGAGGCACTAAATTCTTAACATCTTCTGAATCGCAGCCGAGATAAAGACCATCAGAGTTGTTTGTCATCCAAGTTGCTACCCTGGCAGCACGCCAAGGTCTGATAAGTCTGTAAATGTCGTGGGCAGAGCTTCTGCTGTCACCTGTTAGGTTCAACAGGTCCTTGAACTCTTCAGATAAGAAAGGCTTTTCAAAAAATCTCTCGAACACCAGGACACATACAAAGACAATTATACCAAAAACAACAAACAAAGCAAACCTGTTGGAATTGGGTGGTCTAGCTCTCATTCTGGGCACTTACCAAGAGTGTTCTAAATTAAATGGGCAAGTATTTACGTGATGGGAATTAAGAGATGCATCAGAATTACTCTTTAAAAGTCAGGGACTTCCTTTGCCTCCAAGGAAACAAAATTTTATTTCATAGCTATCTAGAAACAGAGGAGAGGAGTGAATATATGTGACAGTGACCTTTCTGAGTTTGGATTACTGAGATGAGCTTGGGGTTGTTGAATGAAAATGTATGTCTTACCCCAGAGATACAAACCCCAAATGTTTTAAATTTCACCATTTCCAGGGTTCAGTAATTCTTTCTCCCCAGGACATTGCTGAGGTATTATTTGGTTCCGACGTGCACTCTGTCCTGTGGGTCTGTTCTTCTCTCCCCAGCCCAAGTTCACTCATTCCTATTTGCTTCCCAACATCTAGTTCAGGTCTCACTTCCTGTGTGGCACCATTACTTACCCTCCCTGGAGAGGGTTGGGCTCTCCTACATGAGACTCTACTCGCAGCACTGTCATGGGACTATCACCCTGTGTCTTCACTGTCTTGTCCCCCTGTGTCTCTGAGCAGGGGACTCCTAGACCACAGGTGCTGTGTCGTCATCTCTGTCTCCCTGGCACAGAACACAAGTTCCCCAGCATAATGAGTCTTCAAGGGAAGTTTGGAGAAGCCTTTAATCAATTAAATTCCAGCCCTGTCTGCACTCTGACACCATCAGGGCATGTGCTGCAACCATGGCAATCCCATGTGACCTTCCAGTGAGAGTGTTAGAAGGCAAGTGAGGGAGTGTCACATTCCAAGGATAACACTCAATCTACTTCAGTGTATAATAAACAAAGGGATGTTAGTAAACTCTTCTAACTAGTAACAAGTGGCTTGTAAATACCTCATGTCAGATTACGATTTATAGGTGTTTTCCCAATTTGGAGTTGACTCACCAGTACCCATGATCAGGAGGAAACAAGTTCTGTGGGACAGCCATGGCCACCAAACATGCAAAGACAGAAACAAAACCTTGGCTCACGTGAATTCTAACAGCTACACCTGTATCATTGACACCAGGTGTTTCCCAACATTATCTGTGTTGGACACAGAGACAGCTAGAAGGGGTGAGAGAAGAAACCCTCAAGAAACCCAAGTTAAACGTTATTTTACAGTAATGTGAGAGCATCTGCCTTTGGCAATTAGATACAGTCCCCTCGAAGGAAGGCTAAGTACCAAGCATAGAGGGCTAAGACAGTAAACTTAAGAACTACTTACTGCTTCCATGAAATCCACATGGAATTATTTGGGGGCCAAGTCTACCGTGTTTTCATGCCACAAATAGAAAAAAGTAACTGTCTCCTCACCCTAGAACCCCAGGTTCCAGTCCTCGTTCACAGAGCTGCAATAGAAGCTGAGCAACATTGCTTGAGGAATTGACACCACGAGAAAATTACGAGATGGAGTCTAAGCTGAGATGGAATTTCTGTCTTCGCACCATGGTTACTAAAGTGAACGATTTCGCGTACACCGTTAGGTGCACCTAAGGACCCACACGTGGGAGGATCCATCCTGCATCAGGCCGTCTCCTGGCAGCCAGGTGTGTGCAAAGAGCACCAGTGAGAAGACACCATCCACTTAGGAAAAGCCAGATGCCAGTGCAGAATTTCAGAAGCAGTGCTGGCAAAGAGAGATGATTTTAAAATAATAATAATAAATGCTATCTGTTGCAATGGACTTTTGAAAACCTACTTTTTCATGGCGGTCCGTGCTGATGGCATCCCCCACAGGAACTGAGTCTCGTGAACCCTCAGTGCTGAATACTCAGTTCTATCGCGGTGCATTTGCTCCTTGCCCTTCCTGAGGGTGTGGAATGCAAGCAGACCCTGCACCCCACGGCAAGCGCTGGGCGGGGGACATGAGGGTGGGGCTCCAGCACTTCGGAGGCACGGGAAAGAGTCCAGAAGGAAAGGGAAACATTCAAGACTTTGACCAGCTATATGACTTGAGGAAGTAGGCATCTCATTCCCATGAAGGATTTTTTCATTTTCCTCCCCACTGAAGTGAAAAAAATTTAAAAGACCCAAAAGGAGGGGCATGGCTAGGGTCTTGAAAGAGACGAAAGACAATGGTTTTTATTCAGGGTGTGGGGGCTTCTTGTCCAGTTCAGAACCAAGTTTGTGCAACTAACATCCAGTCTAGAGTAGTCCATCAGGTACAAAGCTTCTACATTGGACTCCTGGGCCAAAAAAGAGAGCAATACATTCGATATTTGTTTAATCTTTCCTGCTGGTCTCCTTCGGACCATTGAAGAACAAAGAGTCTGTGAGCTCCTGGAGGTTTTAAAGATCTTGCCTCCCAGCCATTTCTCCATATTGTTGCTCGTAGAGAATGAGAGTCTCATGGCCTCCTGATGAAGGTCACTCCCTCGCCTTATCTCATCTTGTACCTTTAAGCATGATTTCTGTCTGTGTCAGCCGTCTCTCTGGTTGCCTCTTCCCTGGGCATAAAGCAAGCTTAATGGTCATCATAACTAAGATAACTCTTTACTAAATCTTCGCATCATTTTTCTCTCTCGTGCAGTTGACTTTTCTCAGCCCTTTGCTTTACTTCTAAACTCCTACAAAGAGCCATCTCTGGCCCCTGAATCTACCTCTTTACCTCCACTGGCCATGCTGCAAACTCTGTAACTTCCTTAAAATCCGCTTGATTCCTTATTTTTGGAAATACACTTGCTAAGGTCGAAAGTGGCTTTTAATTTGCCACAGCCAATGAAATTTATTTCCATTCAAGAGACATTTTCTAAGTAAGCTCTTAAAGTATGTGTGGAGGCTCACAGTTGAACCCCCCATCTTCTACACCTCCCCTTCCTCCTCCACTCTCTCCCGTTACCTGGTGTTACTGAGAAGCCTGGTAAGAGGCCTAATTTCTCCTCAGTCTCCACATTATTTGCACACAATCCTATCCACTGACAACTTCAAAATATCTTTCAAAAGCTTGACCTTTTCCTGAAGTTTAGATCCATATTTCTAAACTGCATACAAAACAGTTTTATGAAAATATCCTGAGGCAATTGAAATTTAAACTCCTAAAGCCTGGTTTCATTATCTATCCCTGAAAATACTCTAGGTCTCCTATATCACTTATGAAACCAAGATGATGTTGTTAATAAAGGTTTATTAATTATTTAAAACGACTATTGTGTTCTATAGAGAAGGTCCTAAAACGGGGAGAGGCTTGCTGATCTGCAAAACACTTTGAGAGCTGGGGTGACTTCCAGGCTTAACATCACCTAGAATTGTGAGCCTGGTACTCTATCCAGGGGAGAGAGTAAGCAGTTAATACAAGGCAGGGAAGAAGGGAAAACAGCAGGGAAAAAACAGGCATGAAATGGTAAAGTGAGAGACTGCCACTGTCAGGGTGGCTGAAAGGAGACACAGGTCACAGCAGGTCCCACCCCCGCTGTGAACAGGCGGAACCCCCCCAGCTCCCCAGAGAGAGTCCTGTCCTAACTGAGCAATTGCCTCGGATGGGGGGAGTCAACCAGAAGAGACTGTGTCTAGTCTGGAGTGATATCCGGACACCGACATAGAGTCATCTCAGAGCAGACAAAAGACAATCAAATGCATAGGGACAGTTCATTGACCACAAGGACCGGGCACTGCAGCCACTGCTGGAATCTGGAGCCATCTGCCTTCAGACTTGCACCGTTGCTGGCAAGACAGTGGGAACCCATCTTTTCTAAATATTAGGAGGTCGGGGAAAGTCCTTGGAAGTGGATTTCCTCATCCGAGTTGATAGCCTGATGACAGTCAGCCTTCTGAGTCACTGGCTTCAGGGGCCTGCGCGCTGACTTCTCCCCCTCCCTCGTCCTGGAATGCTTCTGGCCTTGTAGGTCCTCGCCCGTCTTCCCCCATCCCCGCCATTCTCTCCATCACAGAGCCCATCCCTGCAAGCTGCATCTCCCAGTCTCAAAACAGCTTTGTTCTAGCAGGATCCTGCCAATAGGAAGTTCCAGCAGGAAACGGGAGGGTGAAAGGAAGGGAGAAACCAGGCCTTCTTCTCTTCCCTCTGTCTTTGGCAGGCCTTTGCCAGCTGAGTCTCCTGTGTATCCAGATGGAAGTCTGTGCATGTGCCTGCCACAGACTGAGCCCAACCCCGGGCCCAGGTAACTGCCTCCTGTCTAAGAACCTCCGTGTGGCCCACCTGAGTGGCCTCACCAACTCATGTGAATTCTCATCACATACATTAGCAACGTTGTTTAAATGTTCTGTTTGATACTCACAAAATGGTTTCCTTTTTCTTGTTTAGACCCTCGCTGATAAATTACTTATGGCCAAAGTTCCCCAGTGAGCCAATAGGAAATATATTTCACTTTGGATATTGTATTTCAACCAATAGCATTCCTTGAATTTAATATTAGAAGAATATCTAAAGTGTGAAGTACAGAATCTATTCTAAAGGGGTCAAGGATGAAATAGCTATAGAATGTAAAATGTTTCATTAGCACTTTGAACAAACCAGACAAAGGCAACAATGTTATTCATTCATTCATTCATCTCTGCTTGCACCCATTTGTTTAACAAACATTTACCAGCACCTTCCATGAATCAGAAGCTCTCCTTTAGATCTGGGTGGATGAGGATAGATGACAGCAGAAACAACCACAAAACTGCTTTCTGCCTCTGAGAAGTTCAGCTCAATTGCAGGAGAAGAGAATAAACAAATAATTACTATGATTCCAGCCAGGTTCTGCACCCCATGTACCAGCTACGGCAGGAAAGACCCCATAGTCATTCCTCATTAAAAACACAGAAATGTGATTTTTAAATAAATACTAATTATCTCCTGTGTGTTTGCTTTTACTGCAATTTAGTTTTATGCATCTTCTGTTTGACTTCCTTAAGCGTGTTTGGTGCTGCCAGCCTTGCATCCTCACAGCTGTTAGGGGACTGACGTCCTGTTTTGGTGTTAATTAGATTTATAAACAGGAAATAAATGTGCACTCTGCCAAAAGTACCAGAGCAGCCACATAGCAAGACCTGTTTTAAAACTGACTACATTATGTGTTTCTTTTTTCCAACTCCCTGAATATTCCCAGAGCAGAAATACATTTCAATTTGATATTTCGTATACTTCTCTGTGTACCACCAACCACAACACTTCATTTAATTTAAAAGCCAACTGCAATCTAAGCTGTAACCCACATCTTTTATGAAATGCTGCAACGTGAAGCAAACCTTAATCACAGATTGTGAGTGATATCGTGTGGGTCGCCCCAGCATCTGGGGTGTCGCTGAGAGATAGACAAACCTCCATGACCCGCAGCTTTGGGCATAATTTAAAAGGAGGGACACAAAACATTTTTAGGAATCAATTACATGAGATACAATATACAAGTGGACAATGACCAGACCACATGTAAAGACCACACTCTGACCTACAATCTGCAGCAACCAGCCCAGGAAGCCAGCCTGTTCGCTCTAAGCCACACGTGTGGGGAATCAGAACATTATCTCTAGTGACTGAACCCAGAAGCCAATCAATAACTCCAGTAACAATTGCTCAGAAAGAGCCAGGACTTCACTAATAATTGACACCTTCCCTAATTGTGTCCCCACATCCAATTTAGGACCAACCAGGGAAAGTCAAATGTGCCCCCCCCGACCAATCACATGGGACACCCACTTCTAGTGAGCCCTCTCCATCCTCTCTAGGCCAACAGCCACTGTTCAGGGGCCCCCGAGTCCTCCCTGTCCTCCACTACACGACATTCCTGCCGAACGCAGTGATGACGATCGACTCCCCTGATGGAAGGAGCTCTGAATAACCAGCCCGTGCTTTTCTCTCAGTTGGTCGTCACTTCCACATATGACTTCTCTGCTTTCTCTTTCCACATGTATTTAGTTGGCTAGATGTAACATTCATTATTGCGGTGAACAATGAGCTCAGGATTTAAAACCACATTAATCGTCAGAGCTTGAATAAGCCACTTCTGAGCGAGCCTGTGCAACGGCTTGTCATAGCGTCTTAGTTCTAAACCTGAACACGTGTAATAAATTCCATAATGTCACTAAAAGAGATTCTCTACTGGGGGCTGTATCATTTGGGCTAAGCAGAAGCAAGCACAGGGGACAAAAATCTCAAGAGGTGACATTAGAATGTGCCTGGAGAACAACTCTGCCAGATAAAAGAGGGTAATTAACAAGTACAATGCCTCAGGAGGGGGTGGGCAGGACACCAGGTTGGTCTGGAAGCCTCTTTAGATCAGTTACAGCAGGAAAGTCCAGCCATAGCACCGATTAAAGAAGAATTTCACAACCTACACCACAGATCTAGAGGGATCTTTGGTTGGGAGGGTGAGACATTCTCTTAGACACTCAAAAATACAGTACAAGAACCAGCATGTTGAATGCAGAAGGTGAAAAAAATACCTTCACATGTGAACATATTTAAAATATTTCAAATGTATGATTGGAGGACTTCTAAAGTCTTACATGCCCCTAAGATTTTATGATTCTGCCCACCTGTAATTATTATACTGAGATAGTGAGGTAGCCTTGCACACCTGCTGACTGGTGTGCCTCCACTGAACAAAACCAGGGCAGGTGTGCAGCTCAGCGAGGAAGGTGTGCAATTCAACTCAACAGTAGGGACAACTTGCTTTAAGAGAGAAATGATGAATCAGTCTGATGTATCCTAGATGAGATACTGGAACAGAATAAGGACACTAGTGAAAAACTGAGAAAATCCAGATAAAGTATGGTGTTGAGGTAATAATAATGCATTAATGTTGACTCATTAATTGTGACAAATATACCATAGAAGGTAAGATGTTAAGAATAGGGGAAAGAATGTAGAGTATACAGAACTCACCAAACTATGATGAAACTCTTTGCAGCTTTTTTGAAATATAAAACTATTGTAAAATTAAATGTTTATTAAAAAAGTTAGTGACCTTAAAATGCAAGTGACTGAAAATGGATAGGCTTAGATTTTCTCTTTTACTGGAGATAGCCAAGTAAGAAAGTGTCAAAGGTGTAACATATCAGAAATATTATATTAAATTCTAACCTAAACCTGTGAGTTGGGGAATAGAAATAAAGTGAATATAGCTTGTGCTATACAGACAATTAATTCACAATAGTCATCAGTATATTTTTAAAAAGTGTTGAGTCAGTCATTGCCACAGTTTCAACCCCAAACCATTTTTATTTAATGGTTTTTCCAAGATTAATGTCAAGGCATGGGAGTAGAAATCTTTATTATAAATTGTATAAAACACTTTTAAATGGGCAGGTTTTCTTTATGGGATTCCACTTAGGCATTTGGATTTCCTTTCTAAATAGTGTGAGAATTGAAGCTTTTAGCCCGGGCACTAAATAAACAGTTACAACCAAAGATTCCAGATAGAGGTGTGTTCCTTAATAAATGGCCACTAACAACATCCAATTATGTGGAGGATGACCAAGCAAAGCCCCGATCTGCAGGCTCCCCCAGACCACACACCATATTTTACTGAGCAGGACACCACTTTGCACAATTAGTTATCCATCATAAATTAAGCCTAATTAAAGGTTAAACATGACAGGTAAAGGAAAAACTAACAAAACTATTTCTAAGCATCAAGCAATCATTGATGCTTCCACTCTGGGTTTCATTAGGAATCTATCATAGACATTTTGATCCATGAAAGGATCAAAAGTAGTTTTAAAAAGGAAAAAATTGCATAAGAGCTTGGGTGTATGGAATACCTTTACGCTTTCCTTTGAATGTAGGTATTATAAATTGAAGAGTCATTTTCTACATTTCATGTAATATAAAATGGTCACCAATTGCAGTACCTCTGATAATACACTTATAATATTCCCTTTACTGTTCCTTTGGTCAAATAAGTTATTATTGAGAGAAGTCACTGCCTATGATGTACAAATGTAGATAAATATTTCACATCAAAGGCTTCCATGGCTTTATAGAATTTTCTTTGCTTGAGTGGTTTCTGAGGATGAAATTCAAGCTGGAACAGATATTATAGTGAAATCTTAGTGAATTTTGAAGGGTCCTTAAGGATTGAAAATGTTTAGTGAAGCAGAAGAAAAATATCTCCTTTCTATAGAAAATGCTGTATAAAATATGAGACACACTAAATGCATGCAGCGACACTGAATATTTTGACAGCTTCATGTTCACCGTATGAACATAATGTGAAAATTTAATTACACAATTGCTATAAATCATTAATAACAGAGAGTAGTATAACAGTAAGAAATAGTACAAGGTGGTAGGTTCGATTCTGGTCTTCACTCTACTTGCTATGTGATTTTAGGTAAGCCATTTAACTAGGTTCATTTTTTCTTTTATTTTCTTTTTTCCTGCAAAGTAAGGATAATGAAGGACTCACCTCATAGGATTGTTAACTGCTGCTCTTTTTTTTCTCTAAATATGTCCAAAATATGTCCATATTTACTCTAAATATGTCCAAAAACCTACTTTATAGTGTTTTTTTTTAAGTCAATGTTTTAAAATTAAATACAAGAGGAAAGAACACACGGTCTTTTAGAGTTAATCCCCCATTTCCATGTCAGGTGCGCACCTTCTCTGCCTCCACGTCCAAGTTTCCCGCGGGCCTCGATTCCTGCACGGAAGGACAGCAACTAGCGTTTCCCATGGTGGAGCTCTGCGGGCCACCAACTGTCTCAGCTTTCGTTAACATGAAGATACCTTCACTTCGTCCTCGGATATTTTTGGCTGATAAATTTTTATTGTTTTACTTCCAGCACTTAAAAAATGTATTTCTGTTATCTTCTGTGAAATCAGCAGGCATTCCAATCCTCGCGTGCCTGCACATAAATGTGTCTTCTTTTCTCCAGCGGCTTTCAAGGTGGTTTTTTTTTTTCTCCATTTTCTTTAACTTTGGTGTATAGCATTTTGACTATGGTGTGTCTAGGTATGGCTCTTTTAATATCTATTTTGCTTGAGTCTCGCTAAGATTCTTGCATACTTAAGTACATTGTTTTCATCAACTTTTGAAAGTTTTTGTTATTATTTCTTTAAATTTGGTGGGGGTCCAATTTTATGCTTTTCTTCTTCTGAGGGACAATTACATGTATGCCAGATCATTTGCCATTATCTCCAATTCCCTGAGGAGCTGGTCATTCATTTTCAATCTATTCTCTTTATTCTTCAGATTGGATAATTTCTATATTTACATTTGTATTTTAATAGTATATATTTAATATTACAATTTTACATATGAATATTTATATATACAATAGTATTTAATATATATTTAAGTGTAAAATATATAAAATGTATGTTTATTTCATATATTTATATATCTACTTACATATAAATATAAAAATATATGATGTGTTTTTATAAGATAATATATAAATATTATATTCTATATATGTTATGCATTTAATATTTTATATTTTGATATATAAAAATATGTTTTATATTTATATTTATACCTATGTAAATACAGATGATGTTAGGTGACAACATGTATGCACGTATTTCTAAGATACTGTTTTTGCTTTAAATAATATAAATTAATATATATTTTGATGTCTATGAGGCTTAGTTATTCTATTTATCTTTTTGCAGATAAAAATTATGTAGCAATTATCAGTGTCCTTCCCAGTAGAATAGTATTTCCCCAATTTCCTGAACTCACACATGGCAATGTAGCTTGCTTTGGTCAATGAAATGTTAGTAAAAGTGACATGTGACACTCTCAGGCACTGCTGTAAGAGTTAGTGTGTCTTTCTTCATATTATCTTTTCTGTCTGCTTGGATATTTATGCATCAGTGTTCCAGAAAGTTGCAGTCTCATCAGGCTGTTGGGGGTAAAAATACCAACCATGCAATGCAAAGATCCATTGTCATCTGAGCGGAGAATAAACATTTTCTATTTTAATCAATGAGCTGTGGGTACCACTTGTTACTCTAGCAAAGTTAGTTGATTCTCACTGATACTGCATATGTGCATTTATTCATTACAATTTTAGACTAACTTGTCTGTTTTCAGCATATCCCATTATTTCTGGATTTTATTAAGCACAGAGTAATTAAATGCAACACACGTATTTAGATTATTGAGTCATCCTCTTCAAAAGCACAGTGTGTCTTTCCACTTATGCAAATCTTCTCTTGTGCCATCACAGGGGCATTTCGTGTCTGTTATAACATCATTTATTTCAACCTTTTTCTAATGAAGCGTAAGTGATTCTGGTTTATCTTTCATCTATTAAGGGTTGTCTAATGAAAATATTTTGCATAAATATTGACATGAGTTCTAATTAATTTCACATTATAAAGGCATACAGTAGGACATCTAAATTAAAGATAATAATGCTCTTTAAACTCAATTACTGTCAAATAATATCTTACAAAGATTACATGGACTTACTCTTCCACTAGCAATATATCTATACTGGTAGTTTAATACAACGTTACTATTATTAAATGTTATGTTTTCTTCAGTAAAACCTTCAGATAGATGATAGATGATAGATAAGTAAGGTAAGTATTATAACTACTGGTGAAGATACCCGCACAAATAAAATGCATGTGTGTATATGTATGTATACACACATATGTACACACACACATATGTACACACCCACTTACATGCACATATTTTAGCCTAAACATTGAAATACACAGAGATGCTCTCATGTGTGTATGCTCTCGTATACACACACCCACATATACATATGTATCCTACACAGACAATTTTTGGCTGTTTCTAATATAGTTAGAAGTCATTATTTGTATCCTGTTACTGCCTGTAATCCCTAATTATTAGAATATTTTTATGCAAACTCCAGACATGCTGTATTTTATCCATAAATTCTTCAATATGAGTCTATAACAGAAAAGGGTGCAATACCATTATTGCTATTAACAACATTATAGAGTTTCCTTAATGCTGTACGAGAACAATATTCACTCATTGTTCAAATTTCCCTAAGTGTCTCACAAATATTTTTTTGTTTTAGACTTTTTTATAAGCTTTCTGGTCCTTTCTATCAATAAAATTTTAGATTAAAAGTTATTTCAAATAAGGCTGCAACTAACATTCTTGTGAGTATATCCTTGCAAATGTGAGATTCATTTTATCTTTGGTCTCTACATAAAAGTGGAGGGCTTAGCCCATTTTAAGTGCTCAATATCATAATTATTATAGGATTTTATTTAATTATATCTTTGACTTATTCTATATTTTTGATACCTATCATTTCATTAGTATTATATATCATTTTTAATTCTTAGCTCATTTCTAAACCTAAGTGTGTGTGTGATAATATTTGTATAAAGAGTATAATTTACATGCTACATAATATACACATAGAATAGAGAAGTTACAAATAAGTTAAGCTTCTATTTAATTGTTCTTCTTGCAAAACCCTCACTGTGGCCATGTCTGAGTGGTCCCCCCTGTTTTGGTCTTCCGTCTTTCCTCTCCCTCCAGGTCTGCCCACCTTGTCCCCGAATCTCTCTCTAAGGGTCCAGCCACTAGCGCTCAGCAGACATTTTCTGTTCAGTATGATTTGGGCTCTTATCCCTCTGTGTCTTTTCATCATCTTTATCTAAGCAGAAGAATAGGTTTTTTTTCTTTTCATTTACAACAAATGAACTCACTATTTGAATTATAAAACTTTGTGAAATTTTTAGGTGTTGTGATTTTTTTATGATATTCTACTATTTTAAAGTTGATTTATTCCTTTTAGTTCCCTCCAATCCCTAACCATTTCTAGAATGTCCTTCCCTAACTTCATTAACCTTCTGTGGCGCTTCACCAGCACGTCTCTTGGAAGACTGGAATATCCAAGGCTCTACGGTCAACTAATCCCAGTTGTAAACTGCTAACTGAACACACTGCCATCAGGTTACTCGGTCCACACTGAGCTTTGTGGCTGCACTGACCCTTCGCTTCCTTTTTGGATGCAGGATGGAGCTCTCCCACGGTTGGGAATCCCAGAAAGGCCATTATTACTGGGCTCAGACATACCAGCTATTAGCAGCACCCCAGGCTGGACAGTCCCTCTCTCTCCCGACACATCTTCCATGAAGAGTCACCTGCACAGGTGTGCAGTCACCAGGCAGCAGAGGCACAGGACTGACTGACTCTTGCTCTCCCCCTGCGGGCTGAGACCCCTCAGCTCACGTCACCTTCCATCCCTGCTTGCCTCTGTCTGTAACTACACAGCAAGGCTGCTTTGGGGAAGGAGGATTAAAGCAGCTCTGACACTTGAGTCTGCTCCTCCTGTGTCTCCATGGCTCCCAGCACCCAGGCAGAGTGGAAGGACCCTTCCCGTGCTTGCCACCTCCCCTCCCACACATGCCTGCTGCCCAGATCCTGTGTGCTTCTGGAGGTGGCCATGGTGCAGTGGAGACCACTGCAGCCCTATTAGCAAAATGCTGTGTTCGCGGTGAAGTCTATATTCACTTCAGAAAGTGTTGGGACATGGAGCGGGACACTCCTGTGCCTGAGCAGAGGAAATCCATGCCTTCTTTTGTCTTCTCCTTAGGCAGCCATGTTCTCATGACAGCCAGCTTCCTGTCGGTCAGAGAATCGGGCGGGATATTTTCTGTTTAAAAAAAGGAAAAGAATTCAGGAGCAGAAGACTATTAGAAGCAAGTGTATCAACCCAGCACCTTCATGGCCTTGCTACCCAAACCCCTTCTCAGGGGAAGGCTAAACTTTCACCAGCTGGGACAGCAGCACCATGTCTTAATGTGAGGGATACGGGAAACCAATGCACTCAGGCTGGATTGTTGCAAAAAGCAGCTGCAAAAGGTTGGCCAACTTTTCCAGCTTTCTCTCAGTTCCTTTCCCAGGAGGCGAGACAAGAGGAGGAAGTTGCAGATAAGTGATGCTTTCTTCTGACCCATTTATCGCCTACCTGCCCATATGTTCCAGGCACTTGCTAGCATTAAACCACCAGTCCTTCCCCTGTTTTTTCTCAGTTTTTAGCTGTTGCATGTTATTTAATGCATCTCATCTCCATTTGGGACAAAAAGACAATTGATGTACCACTGCAGACTTTCCAAGTTGCCGTCGTTAATCAAGAATTCTCCCTTGAACACTTGTTTTCCTGCAGGCAGGGTTATCTTTAGACTATGTCAGCCATAAGGTGATGTCTTGAACCCTAAAATATAATGCTTCTGGAGAGCAGTCCTGCGTGTCTCTGAGGGTTTAGAAGAAATGGAATCTCTCTCTCCTTGGTACTTTCACAGCACAGCCATTCCAGGGCTAGGTGATTCTTGCATATTTCCATGCTCTGCCTGAGTGTACCATCCACTGTTGACAACGTGGAGTGACTGTAGCGTCATCCGGAGTCTCAGTTCCCATCCAACCTGTTAAAATATTAATACAACACTTGGCCTGCTTCTAGTCAGTTTCTGCAAGAGAGCAAATTTCTCTGTCTTAGGGCAGTGCTTCTCGGAATCTTCCTCCTGACCTAAATCTCAGGGCAGAGGGAGAAATGGGACCACTGAGCTCTCAGGGAGCAAATGTCACTTTTGGAAAAACTGAAATTCATACTTGAACTCTCATGTTTCACCTGGAAATGCCCCGTGAACTTCATACCATGTACCATTATGCATTCATTTTTTTAGATAAATAATATTTGGTGTAACCCATCTTCAAGCAAACTTAATTCTACTTGAAAATTCCCCATCTTTATCTTGGGGCTTGCTGTCCTCCCTGACACGTGGGAGTCCCATTTTTAATATCAAGGGCTTCAGGTTTGTAGTTTCTCTTACTTGGAAATATCCCTTCTGTGGCGGAATACAGAGCGGTTCGTCCATCAGTTACAGCTTGTATGTCTAAGCTGAATAACACTGCTGACAGGCCGTGAGCGTGGAAGAAAGGGCAGTGCCGTTATGAGGACGCTGGTGACCTGAGGACAGGGTGGACAACGTTAAGTGGGAACAATGACACAAAGCTGGGTGGGAGACCCACCGAATGATGGTGAAGCAACACACGTCCAACCAGGACTTTAGGAATCAGTGCTAGAGATGAAAAGCTGGCCGGGCTGTTAAATTATGGCCATTTTAATAACTTCTGCAGCAATAGTTCTTTTCATTTTACAAACCACATTCTAATCACAATCAGCAATAAAAAGTAGGACTCATTCCACACCTAAAATGAGATGTGAACTAATAGGAAACCCATGTGAATAACTGATGCAAAGGCAAGGTCATTTGGTGTCATTCACAAAGTGGCACAATCACCTGACCGGAGAGGTCAGCTAGGAGGTCTGTTCATGGAGAAGGAAACACGGAACTGCTTTAAAAAGCGTAGGTGTATTTAATAGCCGCATGTGGATGGTGTGAATAGCATAGTAGACGGATAGACTACACAGTATAAAGTGGTAGAGGAAAAAAGTTCCGGACACAGTTGGGAAATCACCAATTTTCAAAAATAAAATTTAGCATTTTAGAGAAGTTGTAAGTCCACAGCAAAATCAAGAAGGAAGTACGGAGATTTCCCAGATACCCCTGCTCTCACTATGCACAGCCTCGCCCATCATTAATACCCCCACCGAGAGGGGCACATTTGTCATAATTGATGAACCTGTATTGACAGGTCAGTGTCACCCGCAGCCCATAATTTACATTAGCGTTCAGTCTTGGTGCTGTATATTCTGTGGGTTTTAACAAATGCATAACGATATGCCTCCACCATTGGGATATCATACAAAATAGCTTCATTGCCCTAAAAAACCTCTGTGCTCTATTTATTCCTCTCCCCTCCCTCGTGGCCCTTGACAACCACTGATCTGTTTACTATCACCAAAGTTTGCCTGTTCTAGAATGTTATATAGTTGGAATTCTATAGTATGTAGCCTGGTTGGCTTCTTTCAGTTAGAAATAGGCATTTAGTGTTCCCCCATGCCTTTTCATGGTTGAGGGCTCATTTCTGTTTAGTATTTCATTGTCTGATGTACCAGTGTATTTATCCATTCGCCTATTGAAAGACCTCTTGAATGTTTCCAGTTTTTGACAATTATGACTAAAGCATCAGTGTGTAGGTTTTTGTATGGACATAAGATTTCAACTCATTTGGGTAAATACCAAGGAAGACGTTGCTGGATCATAAGGTAAAAGTATGTTTAGTTTTGTAAGAAGCCACCAAACTCTCTTCCAAAGTGGCTGTATAATTGAGTACACCAGCAATGAATGAGTCCTCTGGCTCCACGTCCTTGGCAGCATTTCGTGTCGTCTGTGTTTTGGATTTTCAACATTCTAATAAGAATCAAAAGTTTTTCATTCGGCTGGAAATCAGAGTATGTGTAAGGGAAGAGTGCGGGCTAAATACATAAATGGAGCTCAGGCTGTAAGTGGCCGTTAACAGGCCTTCTGGAAAGACCACATCATTCAACGGACATGTGATCTAAGTGTCTTTTTCCTCTTTTTGTTAGAAGTCAACACTTTCCAGGTCATAAATGGAAAGAGGACAGAGTTTCTCTTACAACCCTCCCGTTTCGGGCTCTGTGCCTGCTTTTCAGACCCACATCCCCCACCCCCAGGCCGCCCGAGCCCCTCCCAACTGCCTGTCCCCCCAGGCCCCTACCTAGTCTTTCATCCTTGTAAGTAAGTGGGAAGGTTCTTTTTCTTCATCCTTTGCCAGCAAATTGTGCCCTTCTGTCCGGCCAGGAATCAGCAGCCAAGCTACTGGAGCTCCCTCGCCTGCAGGAAACGTGGCCGGGGCTTCGAGATGACCCCCTGAAAGGCTGGCTGATTTCTCGCCAAGTGTCCATGTCCCCTTGGTCTCTTCCAGGTGGAGGAAGTCACACTCCTGGGGTTTTTTTATGACAGGAAGTAGGGAGCCAAGGCAGGTTTCTGATCGGGGAAGTGGCGCTATCAAATTGGTATTGAATGGAAGTTGCCAGAGGCAGCGTGCAGTAGGGAAGCAGTGAGGGGTCTGGAATGAAATATTCAGGCGGCTGTCACAGTGGAGCAGAACTAGACTGAGAAAACGAGGCGGCCTGTCGGAAGTTTGGAGGACTCACCGTAATCACAGATGTTGGAGTGGTGGTGATGTGTTCTCAGGACTCCTTAGCTGGCTGTCAGGCACAGAAGCCACCCAACTGTGGGTACAGAGTCATCCCATCACAGACGTTGGCCGCTGACCCCAGTTCACCTGCGACTTCCCAGCCCAGCCAGTGGCCACGGGCCTCGCTCCCTTCTGCGGCTCCTGCCACAGGTCCCGTCCCCGTGACACTGGTGTCCAGGTGCGCACCTCTTCCTGGCATTTCTAGAGACAGCTGTTTCATGGAGCCTGACCTATCTCTTGATAGATGTGAAAACACATACTGCCATGCCTGCTTCTGACTTGTCTGGACTTGGCGCCCACTCGCTTGTTAGAGATAATAGCACCGCTGGACGTCACTGAGGTCAGCAAACCTGGCTTCTCCTGGCACAACTGGACAGCGGCTCTGCCCTGAATGCTTTGGTTGCTTCAGAAGAGGTCACAGCAGTAACTGATCAGATTGAAAAACATCCCCGGTGTTTTGATTTTGCTTTTGAAATTCTGTTTTGAGTGCGGTCGTCAGCCATTAGCACACTCGGGGTCCGTCTGTGGGAGGAGCCTCATCTGTCTGAGTAGTTTAAGCCTTTTTTTTTTTTGCAAGAGGCTAAATAACATTCCAGAAAAAAATGTTTTCTGAAAAGGAATGCTTTCTCATTAGCTTGTCGGCGGAGGAAGACTGCTAGCGTTGTGTTTCAGGCAGGACCGCTCCGGAGCGTTAATACGTGTGACCCCTGAAGTCACAGAGCTTAGGGCTTGGTTACCATGGAGATCACCCTCCTCTCACCCATGGTGCATCTGTGACAACTAAGATTAACTGTCGCTGTTGTCCTGTTGATCCCTGGGTAGACATCACAGGGAATCGGTGTTTGGGAATTTACAGGGTTAAAATCTGTACTGGGAATAAGTACCCCCATGCCCAGGCCCCCTTCCCCCCACAGAGATTTTGGTTTACTTGTTCTGAGATGAGACCTGGACATTAATGATAAAAAAGCTCCGGCAGAGTTATACATCCCTGATGTCCATGCGAGGCGGATGTTGCGTCTCAGCAATTGTTGAAAGGTTCTTTTTCTCTTCTGAGACCAGGTATGAACACTGATTTAAAAACAATAATAGTAAAGCAATCCTGCTCACATATGCTCTCCAGTTTTCCAGTAAGCTTTGGATAAGAGCGAAGCTTTCTGGGTTCAGTAGGAAGTTGTATCGATCCTAGCCCCCTACCTTTCCCCAGGAGCACCCTGACTTTTCCCAGCCAGAAAGCAGGTCCCCCAGAGAAACTACAGAACCCTGAGGTGTGACTGATTTCACCAGGAGCCCTGAGGCCATCTGAAGGGTGAGCCACAAAGGCCGTACTGTCCACCACTCACCTTGTAAACTGGAGAAGTTAAACAGCATTACCATCCGGTTTCCTCTCCACCCGCGTTCTTACCAACAGCTTAACTGTGGCACTGTCATCAGAAACATTTACAAATAGGTGTCTTATCCACTTTCTTCCTGAACAAGCCTGACCCTCCGTAAAGGGGCATGGGACTTGATCTGGCCGCTGAAACACAAATGGAAGGGAAACACCTGACTGCAGAGTGACGCTTTAAGAGCCAGAGTATGGTTTCACACACTCCAATTCACCTACGGTGCCAGTTGTGGTCACCATGCTGGGCAAAGTTTTTGTTGATGCGGACACTGAATGATTGTCCCGGGCAAAGGATCCTTGCAACTCACATTGTATTACATACACCAGAACAAACCTTCCCTGTTGAAAGCACTGGGATTTAGGGCTTGTTTGTTATAGCATCACCACCCAGGTTTTCTGATTGATACAATGCATCCTACTTTCTGAAACCTCCATGGGGACATTGTATATGTTTTGTGCCCTACCAAGAGTGACTCAGTCAGATGTCTATTGATCACAGTGATCTTGGTCGAGCATTCTGTGTGACGTATCAAAAAGGAAATCATTTGTCATGTGTGACAACTTTAACACATGGGTATGACTTCATTTGTCAGTTTCTGGGGTTTGACCAGTGGGACTTACTACAGGTGTGAATGAGATCCAGAGAGTTCTGATTCTGAGGTTGAAAATGAACAATGACCTTCTTCAAGGATTGTGATGTTAAGTGACATCCATCAGTGAACCACTGGGAGCTTTTTTTTTTTTTTACAAATTAGTGGTTAATGGCTTGGCTGTCAAAGGCTGGAATTTGTAAAAGAAGCTTCAGTGAAAGTCTACTTCACCCCCTTTGAGGTTTAATGAAATTCGGTTTAACATTCTGTACCTGAGATTTGTTATTAACTTACGCTTGAGGCAAGGGACTCGGTAGATGGCATTCAGCTGAGATCATCTGCACAAAATTACTTGAAAAATGGAAATATGAAGGTTCGTTTCGCACAGCTGGCTGTTGTGCTAAATGAAGATGCATTACTAATGGAGTTGATTCTCTGATGGGAAGTTCACCCGAGGCTGCAAAAACACAAAAGAGACAGGTAAACTAAGATGGAAACAGGAGGAATTATTCCTAATTAAACATCAGTGAAGTATTTGCTGAACCTCAGACACTGACATGAAAAGTTCACTGGTCGTAAAGGGGGAATTTAGGCTCCTCTCCTGGCTGGAATTTAGGCTCCTCATCCTGGACTAATTTGAATGTGACATCGCCAGTGTACTTTGCCCGTGTTCCTGTCATTTTAAAATGCAGTTCCTAGCACCTCTGCTCTTGGCTCATGCATTGCAAAATCAGGCAATGAAACCGCAAACAGCCCTCAAATTGCAGAAGAACAGCAGTGGCAGCAGCAAACTCACTTAGTGAACTGTTCTCTCTTTCTTGTGCGGAAGACACTAAAATACTGTTACCTGCCAGAGCCCGACCAGGGCTGTAACTTGTCTGGTAGCTGGAACATCTTTCTCTTTCAACACACTTCACAATGTGCACCGGCTTTACATAAATGCACGGTAAAATCGAAACAAAAGTCATCGATTTCAGATATTCCCCAGGCAGCTGTCAGGAATAAGAACATAACAAGTAACTAAAAGACGATCACTGAGGCTACTGAGTTTGGGGCTGAAGCATGCAGTGCGGAGAGGCCAGCTCATCAAGGAGGGGTCCTGGTCAGACAGGGAATGGCGGCACATCCAGAACAGTCCTTGGCCCAGGACAGCTAGCTACGGAGCTCACCCGTTGGGCTGTGATTCCAACAGGAATCTGTTGAGATGTCCTGATAGATGTTGATATCAAAGCCTTTTCGATAGACCTCAAACCTTAGCTCGTATGTTTCTCTGCATGCAGGGTTCTCCTGTCGGCAGCTGCAGAGTGTCCATGCCATTTGGATACTGATGTCCACCCAGTTCATCACGGGTCTTTATTGTGTGCCTGTGTGCTAGAACTGAAGTTATAAAAATCACCACGTCCAAGGCCTTTTTTTTCTGAAAAGACCAATCTGGGTGGCCCTTGAGACTATGTTCTCCTTTCTTGGGGAGCTCAGCTTTGAGGTAACTGAGCTGATCAGTCATTTCAACAGCAGAAGAGGCTGAGGCCAGCCCCTGCCCCCCTTGCTAACAAGGAGCTCCTCCATCCAGGGAGCGCCCATGGTAGGGGTCACACAGGTGTCCCCTGGCCCCTGGCCCTATATAATGCAGAGCATCAGAGGAAAGGGCGCTGCCCCTGGCAGGGTGGCCGGGTTGTGGAGACTCAGGGGTGAGAGAGGGAGAGTTCAGGACGCGTCTCTTCTGCTTCTTGGCTCCCAGGTTCTCCCAGGAAACCTGTGTGCTATCTGCACCACGTGCTGCTGGCATCTGAAAGTAACCCCTGTGCCCAGCTCAGGAGGGGCACAGACAAGTGAACGGCCGCCCCAGGTAATGTTAAGTGGACGTACAGACAATGGCTGCTGCATTGCAGAGAGAAAAGTCCAAGTCCTACCCGCAGCCTGTGGCCGGGGTTCACAGAGGATGTGGTCATGAGGTTGGGCCCTGAGCCCAAGCAGGGTTTGGATGGATCAGGGCGGTGAGGGCACTCGGGCTGAAGGCAGGGGGTCGGGGAGGTACGGGGGTGCTGCGGTGGGGAGGAGCCCTGCGAGGCTCGCATGTCTGTGCTGCCGGGGAGCTCATCTGCCCAGACAGCAAAGGGCATGTAGGGTAAACCTGCACAGTATGTGCCCCAGGCCCCCTGGGAACAGTCACGTCAGCAGGACAGTTGTCACTGGCCCATCACAGAACACGGAGCTGGAATGGAACGGAGACTCACTGACACAGTTCTTCTCTTCACAGTGGTCTCCCCTCTCCTCCCAGGCACCGGTCCCTCTGAAGGGGAGCCTGCAGCTCCTATGTACAATGTACATGTGAATTATTAAACAATCATTTATCTTAAAAGGACACGTTTTCCTAAAGGTGGCTCATAATTTGGGGTTGGTATTTGATGGTAATGCATAGATGCCACTTCTCTGCCAACACATGGGTTTGTATTTTTCCTTCTGGAAGGTCTGGAGTTTGCATTTGTTGCTGGAATAGGTTCAAAGTTGTCAGTATCACAGGAAGTCATTCCTCTTTAAAATTTCCAAGAAAATACCTGTGTTCAAATGCCAACTATGTAATAATAATAATGTGACATTCTATAAAGAATTCTCATATTGTAGTGAGGCTCTTTGATATCATTTTAGCAGAATAAATACTGGGGGGAAACTAGAAAGATCACCCAACTGTTTCTTGATATATTTTTCTCAAAAACACATAAGCCACTGACCTAAGGTAGGATTTTTAATTCAACTAAAAATTCTTCTGGGCTGTTGAGCAAAGCTGTTTAAAGATCTACGGTTAGGTGAAAATTATAAACTTAATAATGCAAATCAATTTAAAATACTCTTGCTTCTGCTGATGGAACATGAATTGGTAAAAAGGGCAGGTTCTCACATTGAATGAAACGTGGAGTTAATACTTTTTAAACCTACCTCTGATTCCAGCTGCCTTCTTTTCTTAGCATGCAGTTCACATTGACCTTCTCAAATAACTGTTTTCAGCAGTGAGGAGAGGACCAGGGGAGCACGACACAATGAACAGCATGAATTGCTATGGGGGAAATGCCAACTTAAAAATCTATATCTAGCTAAATTTCCATCCAGAAGGCAAAATGAAGACATGTTTTAGTCAAACAAAAACAGGCAATTTTTATTACAAGCAGACCTCTCTACAACATAAGTTAAAGAAATTTCTTCAGGTTGAAAGGAAATAATGTGACATGGAAACTTTGTATCTCTGTAAAGGAATGGAGAGCCCTGGAAACGGTAAACATATGAGCAAATAAGAGACTTTAAAATTTTTATTTAAAAGATAATTAGCAGTTTAAGAAGCAATTCTGAAGCTTTGCTGTCTCAGGGCAACTTCACAGCTTTAAAAATTATTGTGAAACCCAGAGAGCTTTGTTAATTGTATGGGTTATACCTACCAATATCTGCCATATTAGAAATTAAAATGAAGTTATATATTTATTAATAGAGATTAATAAGAATGTTTATTCATTTATTAATTTGTTTTAAAGCATTAATAATAAACAAATTCTCTACTAACAAAAATAGTACTTTTAAACAAAATAGCTACATTATCCAAAAGAGAAAAAAGCTAGTGAGCAGGATAGTATTGTTTTATATTTTTGCAAAGCTCTTTAATGCAAAAACTTAATAAAAGACAGCTAAAGCATCACATTTGCTTTCCCATTCATTCCTTTGCAACATAACACATTATGTAGCCTTTGTACTTGAAATGGCACGATATAATTTAGAAGCATCCAGTGACAATGTGAACATATAAATTCTAAACCCTAGAGCAATTATTGAAAATAAATAAAACAGATTTAACAAATTGTATAAACATGGAGATAAAATAGAATATTAAAAGGAATCACCCTCAAAGAAGACAGGAATAAAACAAAAAAAGGAAACATGAATATGCAGTACAAAAAAAAACAAAACACAAAAATCACACAGTAAGAAGATGCACATAAACTCAACAATATCAGAAAGAAAAATTAAATGTAGAAGATCCACAGTCAATGATGTAAGCCTCCACTTCAAGAAGCTAGAAAAAGAAGACCAAGTTTAACCAAAATAAGTCTACAGAAGGAAATAATAAAGAGTTTAAATGGAAAACAAAATAATAGAGACAAACACTAAAACTAAAAGCTGGATGATGGAACACATGAATAAAATTTATAAAACTCTGGGTACACTAATGGAGAAAAAAAAAAGGGAAAATCAAATGTTACCACTTAGTAGCAGCCTGCTCTGGCTGCTATAAAAAATACAACAGGCTGCTGGGTGGCTTGACCAACAGGAATTTATTTCCTCATAGGTCTGGAGGCTAAAAGTCCAAGATCAAGGTGCCATCAGGGTTGGTTTCTGGTGAGGGCTCTCCTCCTGACTTGCAGGCAGCCACCTTCTCACTGTGTCGTCACATAGCCTTTACTCTGTGTGTTTGCAGGGAGGGAGGGAGGGAGGGAGAGAGGGAGAGGAAGAGGGAGACAGGGAGAGAGCGAGAGAGAGTGAGAGAGAGAGCAAGAGAGAGAGAGAGAGAGAGAGAGAGAGAGAGAGAGAGAGAGAGAGCCAGGTCTCTGGTCTCTCACTCTCTTCTTGTAAAGATTAGGGCCCACTGTTATGACTTTTAACTTCAACTACCTACATACAGGCTGTATTTCCAAACATAGTCATTTTGTGGTTAGGGCTTTAACATATGAATTTTGGGAAGACACAATTCAGTCCCTAGCAATCACCATCAGAAATAAAAGAAGCAGTATCATTATAGGTCCTGCAGACATGAGAAGGATGCAAGGTAATATTTATGCCAAAAAAATAGGCAACCTAAATAATTAGATACATTTCTCAAAGGATAAAAATAAAATTGACACAAAAAGAAGTAGAATTTTGAATAGGACGGTTTCTATTATTTTTAAAAAATGAATTCATAACTAAAAACCCAAACCCTTTTTACAAAGATACAGCAATTCCAAGTGGTCTTACTGATGAATTCTATCAAATATGTAAGAAAAAAGTACCAATATTACTCAATATTTTAAAAAATAAAAGCACAAAATGTTTAAAAAATCCTTTCATAAGGCCAGCATTACCCCATTACCAAAACCAGAAAAAGGTGTCATAAGTAAAGCTATGACTTTCAAGAACATGTATGTAAAATCCTTTATAAAATATCACTGTTTAGCAAAACAAATACAGTAATGTATAAAAACTTAATATATCATGGCTAAATGAAGTTATTCCCACAAATGTAAAGTTGATTTTCCAATCAAAAACCAATTAAATTCTCCATATTTAAAGAATATAGAAGAAAGACTATATGACCATCCTAACAGAGGCAAAAAACAAATTGTCAGAACTCAACACCCACTCACAATTTTAAAAATCCCTCAGAAATCTAGAATTAGAGGGGTATTATTGCCACTTAATAAAGGTCATTTAGAAAATAAAAAATAAAGAACAAAAATAAAAAAACCTATACTTAATATAATATAAAATAAGTTGTAAAAAAATAAATCGTTCATCTTAAGTTTGCTCCGACCAGTTACATTAAATATTATACTGGAGATCCCAACTACTGAAATAATACTAGGAAATGACATTTAAAAAATATAAAATGGGAAGGAGGAAATAAAACTCATTCAGAGATGACATAATCTCATAACCTAGAAGGTCCTTAGGATTTTGCATAAAAGCTAGCAAAACTAATAAGTGTTGTTTGCAGGGTCACAGAATATAAAGTCAGTATACAAAATACATGCATCTTATGCAAAAACAAGTTTTAGATATGCACATACATACAAATGAACATTTGTAAAATAGAAATTAAAACAAGGTAATTCACAATTACATTAAAAACATTAAACAATGAAAGACAAATATTCAAGTCCTATTCAATAAAAAATGTAAATGAGAAAAATGAATGAAGAACCATATAAAGGAAAAGATATGTTTTTCCACTGGATTGGAAAGCTCAGTGCTGTCAAGGTGTCTATTCTCCTTGAAGTAACCTATGGATTCAAGGAAAACCCAAATCAAATTCCAGAGGTACCTAAGGAAATTTGAAAAACTCTTTCTAAAATGTATTATGAAGTACACCTAAATTAGAATAGACCAGTTTTGGAAAAAGACAACTTACATTAGAAACTGGACAACATACACTACTTTGTTTCAAGACTTATGATAAAACTAAGGGTATTAAACAGGGATTCTGAGATGATGGACAAACCCACGTGTAGCTTCATTATAGCCATTGGACTATAGAAATTATGAATTCAGGGTTCAGTCCATGACAGACTGGGAGTCATAGGGATCACCACCCTTATGACTCACCCGTGACTGACTCACCAGTGGAATTAGGAGGGAGCTCATGTCCTTGGCCTTGTTTTGCTAACCTCTTATACCTGCCCTGGGGTTGCGGGGGAGAGGGGTGTCTTCTTTTAAGATTTTCTTAATTCTAAATATTTTCCTTTAAAAATTGCAAAAGCATGTTCAATGAATATAAAACAAAAGGAAACCATAAAAGAAAGTAGGACCTGACCTTTGAGTAATGAGAAAAAACTACTCCATACTATTTTTCTAAATCATGAGCAGAGATACAGTCAAAGTTGAGATGAATTTTTCATGAATATTTGGAAGCTGGTTTGGACTCACCTATAGTGATCGAGGTCAGAATAGTAGTCGTCTTCATGAGGATACTGCATAGGAAGGGGCACTCGGGAGCCTTCGGGGGCTGGACATGTGCTATAGTCACATGTCCATGCAAATATGTAGAATTAATTGAGCTGTGCACTTAAGATTAGTGCATTTGACTCTATACATGTTTCCCTCAGTAAGAGGATAAGAGAGTATTGGGGAAGATATTTATCTTGCTGGATATGCTGGCTGAGAGAAAATGTGAAATTAAATTTGGAAATATGAGGTCTGACAATTAAGTTTGCAAACTTGTTGCAACAATGTTGCTAACCTTTTTGATATGTGGATTATTCATTATGAATTTGTACCAACTGGACAAACAGTTAACCAAGTTTGCTAGTTGGAAGTGCTGAAAAGGCCGCGTGAAAAAGTTAGACGACCTGAACTTTTTGCCAACAATTCATGGCTCTTTCATCACGACAATGCACCAGCTCACACGACACTGTCTGTGAGGGAGATTTTAGCCAGTAAACAAATAACTGTATTGGAACACCCTCCCTACTCATCTGATCTGGCCCCCAATGACTTTCTTTTTTACCCAAAGATAAAGGAAATATTGAAAGGAAGACACTTTGATGACATTCAGGACATCAAGGGTAACACGACGACAGCTCTGATAGCCACTCCAGAAATAGAGTTCCAAAATTGCTTTAAAGGGTGGACTAGGCACTGACATTGATGCATAGCTTCCCAAGGGGAGTACTTTGAAGGTGACCATAGTGATATTCAACCATGAGGTGTGTAGCACTTTTTCTAGGATGAGTTCACGAACTTAATTGTCCGACCTCGTATTTTATTGCCCTCTAAGAATCTTTCCTCTTTTAAATAGTTCTGAAACAAATAAGGGTAAGGAGCGGGCAGACTTTGCTATATCACACAGCTCAGCAGTCATATGGGATCCAATTTAATGAGATGAGAGACAAAGTTCTTCCTCATTAATGGAAGTCCCTGATACCCAGGCCGGGAGTTCTGCGGAAAGGCATAGCAACCTCCCGCTGAACCCACAAGCAGCGTGCCCATGAGCAAGCTGTGTTGGCCTTTATTTGTGACAGCAACACACTCTCTGATGGCAGCTGACACCACTTCACACAGGCAGCCCACACGCAGGTTATACGTGCTGGCAGAGTTTTAATTACCAGAATGGCCATGGGTCACAGAACCCTTAGAGGCCGGTTCCTTTTCTAAGAACCAATCCCCAACCATCTCTCACCTTCAATACTGTTTCATTCCAACAGAGATGCAAAGCAATGGCAATTTAAGGGAGACTGAAATCTGAACCACCACCAGGCTCTCTCTTTCCAGTCCAGGTGGATTTGTCTGCTCTTCCTACAAGGCAAGATGATAAAGGAGTGAGCTAAGTGGGTGGATCAGAACGCTATTGTAGACACAAGGACTGACTCTCAGGCAGGCTGCTTAGCTGGTGCACAGCATGAGGTCCTGGCTGTATAAACCACAGGTCCTGCAAGGAGAAGGGAAAATATTCCCAGGGAGCAATTCACAGCTCTATCAAGTAAGAAGCCAATGTTTAGGGAGGGACAGAGAACCTGAAGTCTCAGTGACTCAGCAAATTGGAAATTGTTTCTTGCTCCTGTAAAGAATAATGGACCTGTTCAACCTCATGTGGTCATTCAGGGGGTCTATGTCCCTGAAAACTCTGTCACGTGCAGCACATGGCTCCCCAAGTCACCTTGTACTTCACAACCCTCCCACTGATAGGGGGAGAGAGAGTGGATGGCCTGCATGGAAGCTTTTAAGGATCAGGACTAGGAAAAGCATAAATTACATCTGCCCACAACCAATTTGCTACAAGTATAGATAAAAGGGGGCCAGCACACAAGCTACATTAACAAAGACATGCTTGAGGCTAGGGGGCCTAAGCAATGTCTCCACCATAGAGACTCAAGTGCTGTCTGAAGTGGTTTTCAAGACTTAATGCAGTAAAGTACTTTCACACGTCCAAACTAGAAGCTGCTTGTTACAGACATAAAAATATCCAAAAATAAGTAGATTCAATTATCCAAAAGAATCTGCTAGAAAAACTTGCCTTTAGGATAAAATAATTTTCACTTTTAGGGAAGAGCAATAAGCAAAATTAAATTACACACACACACACACACACACACACACACACACACACACGCGCGCGCGCGCGCACGCGTGCAAAATGAGGTGCGACAATTAAGTTCGTGAACTCATCCTAGAAAAAGTGCTACACACCTCATTACTGAATATCACTAAGGTCACCTTTGAAGTACTCCCTTTTGGAAGTTATGCACCAATGTCAGTGCCTAGTCCACCCTTTAAAGCAATTTTGGAACTCTATTTCTGGAGTGGCTATCAGAGCTGTCGTCGTGTTACCCTTGATGTCCTGAATGTCATCAAAGTGTCTTCCTTTCAATATTTCCTTTATCTTTGGGTAAAAAAGAAAGTCATTGGGGGCCAGATCAGATGAGTAGGGAGGGTGTTCCAATACAGTTATTTGTTTACTGGCTAAAATCTCCCTCACAGATAGTGTCGTGTGAGCTGGTATATTGTTGTGATGCAAGAGCCATGAATTGTCGGCAAAAAGTTCAGGTCATCTAACTTTTTCACGCGGCCTTTTCAGCACTTCCAACTAGCAAACTTGGTTAACTGTTTGTCCAGTTGGTACAAATTCATAATGAATAATCCCTCTGATAACAAAAATGTTTAGCAACATCATTGCAACAAGTTTGTGAACTTAATTGACCGTGTGTGTGTGTGTGTGTGTGTGTGTGTGTGTGTGTGTATGTGTGTGTGTGTATGGAGACCAATAATTTCTAATTAGGAAGATTTCTTAATTAGGATATGATTAGCTAACTTCCTTATTAGGGTATATAAGTGGATATTTTAAAACGTGTAAAATTTATTTTTAAGTAGCTGTTTTATTGAAACTCAATATACAAAACTTGCACAAATCATAAAGGTGCACCTCAATAAATTTTCACAAAATGAACATCCTATGAAACCAGCACCCAGATCAAGACAAAGAGTGAAATCATACGGAGAATTGGCTTTGGAGAATGCAATATACAGATGATGTATAATAGAATTATATACTTGAAACCTATATAATTTTACTAACCAAAGTCAACCCAATAAATTTAATTTTAAAAAAAGATAAAGAATATAACCAGAACCCTCTTTTCCCCTCCACCAATCAAATAAAGCTAACTGCTCTCTTGGCCTATAGTATTTCACGTTAGTTTTATCTCATTTGAACATGATATAAATGGTGTTGTACAGTGTGTACTCTTTTTTTTTTTAAGATTTTTATTGGGGAATTTGGGGATGGGAACAGCACTGGGGAATTGGGGGAAGGGGAACAGACAAGTTGCTGTCCTTTTGTTCTTCAGTCTAGCTGTGGAGGACATTGCTTCACTGGCCCAAGTTGGCACCATCATTGCGCTCTTCCCGGGCGAGGCAAATCAGTCGCCAGCTTCTGGACTGCCGCTCACAGCGGCTGCTGGCCGCTCACGCTGGCTGCTGGCTACACACGGTAGCCCATGGCAACCCACTGCCACAGGGGCTGCAGCCTACGCCGTCACCAGCGACTCACGGCAGCCCAGCTCCAGGTTGAGCAGTTGTTCAGCATCTTAGCTGTGGAGGGCAGTGTCACTGGCCCTCATATGTGGGGTCCGAACTGGGGTTCTCTGGCGTCCCAACCCAGCTCTTAACCATCGCGCCACTCGGCCGGCCCTCACACAGTGTGTACTGTTTTATCTAGTTCCTTTCCCTCACATTGCATTTGTGCTATTTACTCACAAAAGAGCAGTAGTGTGGTAGTTACACACCTTGTTGCTGAATAATATCCTGTTGCTACTTCTGAGACTTTTAGTTCCCAGGCGCCTCCTTTTTCTTGTAACGCTGAACCTTGTCTCTGGGATTTTCTCTCCAATTCCACATAACGCTGAACTCTCACACGCTCCACTGCAGATTAGACCCCACTGCAAATAACAGTGTCTGCCTTTACTGAGCAGACACTAGGTGTGGAGCCTTGAGCTGTGGGGGCTGATGAATCTCTTTTCTATCTGCTGCTGCATGCCCCAGGCTCCTTTGTAGTTTCATGTGGCCGCATCACTGCACTTGAGCCAATGGTATGTGTGTCTAAGTGACTTGCAGGACGGGCCCACAGGAACCTCTCCCATTGGATAATCCGTGTTCTTCCTTCCCCATCACCAGGCATGGGGACCTTGGGTGTCACATGTCTGGGATGAAGGAGGCACAAGATGGAAGGAGGTGGCCTCCTGAACCTCTGCTTGAAGGGCAGCCTTCTGTCAATCAGGTCACCAGTTGTGGGGTTTATGTGAGTGGGAAATAGCCTTCTATACATTTCTGAGTTCTGTGTTTTGTTTGCCACAGCAGCTGGAGTCACCTTAACTAGTACAGTTGTTGCAGGTGCACATGGCAGCTGCCCATCACACCTCCCCTGTAGGTTTCACAAGCTGCTCAAGCTTGGCAGGTCCAGAATTAAACCTGTTTCTCCTTTTCATCCCCAAGTCTATTCCACTGTCTCCGTTCCCTGTTCCCCCCCTACTACACACACCTGGAAGTCACCCTGGAAGCACCATCCTCCCAGGGTGATCCATCCCACCATTTCTACAGATTCTTCCTCCCAACTGTCTCTTATCCCATCTCCTTCTCTCATCACCATTATTGCTTAGCTTGAGTCTTTATCATTTGTCACCTGAACTTCCTTGGTACTTCTGCTTTCTGATTGCTCTCAGTATTAGTCAGGGCTCTCCAGAGAACCAGAACCATTAGGATATACAGAAATAGAAGAGGAGGTTTATCAGCATTGGCTCATGTGATTATGGAGGCTGAGATGGACCAGAATATGTCATCTGCAAGCTGGACAACCAGGAACGCCAGTCGTATAATTCAGTCCAAGGCCAAAGGTCTGAGCAGCAGGGGGACAGGCACTAGTGCATTTCCAAGGGTCTGAAGGCCTGAGAACCAGGAGCTCTGCTTCTGAGCAGGGAAAGATGGATGTCCCAGTTCAAGAAAGAGAATTCGCCCTTCCTCTACCTTTGTATTCTATTCGGGCCCTCAAGGGATTGGCTGAGACCTGCAGCTTTGGTGAGAAAGATCTTCTTCACTCAATCTGCTGATTCAAATGCCAATCTCTTCCTGAAGTGGACACACACCACAAATAACCAGCTATCTGGACATTCCTTAGCCCAATCAAGTTGACCTATAAAATTAACCATCACTCTATCAGAATGTTCTTTCTGGGCCCGCTGAGTAGCTCAGTTGGTTAAAAGCTCACTCAAGAGTTTGAGCTCTGAGCAATAGCAGTTCGATGCCTGGCCTGAGCTGAGCTGCCACTGAGCTGCCAACAGGTGGCAGGATGGCTCAGCTAAAAAAAAAAAAAAAAAAAGAATGTTCTTTGTGTAATAAAAATCATAGGAATCCTTCCAAATTTCAGAGATTCCCAATGGTCCTTAATTTCTTATTTTTATTTTTGAAAAAAGAGGCCTAATATATAAAGCTTTTTATGATCTATGATAACTCACTCTGAATGCCCTCAAGCTGAACCACTGATCTCCTCCCAAGTCTCAGCCTCACCTGTGCTAGGACTCCTGTGACAGACACATCAGCATATGCATTGCCCAGAGGTCTTTCTTATCAAGTTCTCTTCCCGGCACATCTCTGGGGAATTCACTCAGGGCTGCCAATTGCTCTGATATCCCTTCCTAGAGGGGAACCAGGGTTATTATCCTCTTCTTATTTCAAAAGAAATTCATTCATTCTCTCTCTCTCTCTCTCTCTCTCTCAGCATATCCACTTTTCCAAGCATTTCTGATCCTGGAGTCCCATCCAGCTTCACCTCCCTTTGGATTCACACCCCAGCTACTTAAACAACTATTGCCAATCATCCTTCCATCAACATCTCAGTTCACAGCAACCTGGCTTCCACATCTCTCTCATCCTCAATTTTTTTCTTGATTTCCAATATAAAATACATCTAGAAAAACTCCTTTCACCATTCCTCATCTCCACCCAACATTGAAGACTTTCGCTCCATCCTCACCTCAGCTCCCTCCATGTTGTCCCGAGCCCTCTCTGGACTTGTTGGGGACGCCTGCTAAAGCTTCACTTCTTTGACCAGCTCCTCACTGACGGGCTTGCTCACAAGCCTTGTCTCTGACACTCTGGGCTTCTGCTTGACCCCCTTATGCAACTCCCAGTGGCTTCTGACAGCGCCAGGGTGAGAAGGATTGAAAATCAATAGCACAGGACTGGACTCCACCCCACACCTGCGTTTCCTTGATGCCTAAAACTCCTCATGTCCCAAAAGAAACCCACTTTCTCTGCCTACAGACACCTTTCTCCACCTTCCCCTCGGCTGTTCAAGCTACACAGTTAAAGCTTTCTTTAGCCTTTCTTCTTCCTCCTCTTCCAAACTCCTCCACCTCTAAAACCTCTCTTGTATTCTTCCACCTCGGTTCCTCACTGTGCGAGGTCCTGCCCTGGCCCCCGCCCTCCCAGGTCACTGCGTTTGCTGCTCTTCCGCTTCCAAACAGTTGCCAAAAACACCTTCCTGAGGTGAAATTGGAGACATTCAATTGCACCATCTACTGAGTGCAGAGCATAATATGGAGAATTTTAAAATGTCTTGTGGGTATCCAATCCAGAAAATACCACCCAGTATTCAAACCCTGTATTTGAATGTTGCCCTGCTCTGGTCCCCCTGCGTGTCTACCTCACAAACTCTAATATCTTCCCTCATCTGAGCACACCATGCCTCCTTTTGTCTAAGTAACCTCTAAAAAAATGTCCTTTGGCACACCTTTTCAATCTCAAGCTATTTTTATTTATTTATTTATTTATTTTTAGCTGAGCCATCCTGCCACCTGTTGGCAGCTCAGCGGCTGCTCAGCTTGGACCGGGACTCGCACCACTGTTGCTCAGAGCTCAAACTCTTGAGCAAGCTCTTAACCAACTGAGCCACTTAGCCGGCCCCTCAAGCTATTTTTAAAGACTCAAATTAGATATCCCCTGCAATGGCTTTTTATCCGTCATTTCTTTGAATAACTATAGCACTTCATTAATATCCTTATTGTAGATTTTCTTACTATAAGTCATTGACAGACCTATCTATTTTTCCTTCTAGATATGATTGCCTCAAAATTTAGGGTGCCATGTTCATCACCATTGTATTCTCAGGGCCTAGCATACGGCTGAGGAGATGATAAAACCCAAAAGTTTACAAAGAGTTTATCCCTTGGGTACTTACATTCTATTTCATGCTACGCTTCCATATTGGAATTTGAGATACTTTTCCAGCAAAGCCAGGTAAACTCGTGTGATGTCTTTAGGAACTTGGAGAAAATGCTCTTTAATGGCATTGTGTTTTTATCCTGGCCTCCTTTTCTTGCAGAGGCTGTAAGATAATGTTCAGCACAGCACGCCTGACTACGGGGAACTCTGAGCTAATGGACTTTGAATGAGATTTTAATATGGAGGCTACTTTCCACCCTGGAACAAGATGACTGACATGTTAATGGCACACCTACAGAATTTGAAGCTGAGGATTCCAGATGAGTTAATTGCCCAGTAACCTAACCTATAGACAAACAATGACACTGGTAACAGTAGTCTTAAATACAACTTTGTGGACTTGAAATGAAATCCTTGGATATTGTTTTCATCCAGATAAGGGAAACCCATGACAAATACGTACAATGGTAGTAAAGATTAAACAGCAGGAAAAAAGAACAAAAGCAATGACGGACAATGAAATCAGGTTCATGAGGAAACCCAGCTGGATATTCTTGTCAAGACTGAGAGGAAAACCTGGAGATAATGCAATGTATATAAGGGACAGTCAATAGTTGAGCGAATCCCAGTCCATTTAGGAAAAAAGAGGCTCTTAACAACAGAGAATGTAGATGGACGCAGTTTCTATACCAACCACAAGAGAGCAAGAAAACCAGAATGGGTCCCAAAACCTACTCATTCTACCATGTGACCCAGCAATTCCATTTCTGGGTATTTATCCAAAGAAAAGTGAAAACATTAATCCAAAAAAATACATGAATTCCTATGTTCATCGCAGCATTGTTTACAATAGCTGAGATATAGAAACAACCACTCGTCCATAGATAGATGAATGGATCAAGAAGTCGTACATATATGCAGTGGACTATTACTCAGTCATAAAAAAAGAATGAAATCTTGCCATTTGCAACAACATAGATGGACCTAGAGGGTACTATGGTAAGTGCAATAAGTCAGAGAATGACAAATACCATATGGTTCCATTTATATATGGAATAAAAAAGCAAAAACAAAACAACAACAACAACAACAACAAAAAAGCAAAAACAGACTGGTAGAAACAGAGATGGAACTGATGGCTGCCAGAGGGGAGGAAGGTTGGGGGACGGGTGGAAAAGGTGAATGAGACTAGTCAACAATATTGTGATCTGTTTGCACAGTGACTGGGGATTTCTAGGTTTAGTGTGGTGACCACTTTGTAAGGCATATAAAAGTTGAATAATTATATTATATCCCTGAAACTAATATAATACTATATACCAATTCTACTTAAATGGAAAAAAAAAAGAAAAGCAGTATTCACAGGGGATGTGAACCTTCCTTGCCTGGGAACCATCAGCACTGACTCTGTTTCATGCATATGTAAGGCTGGGATCCTGCCAAGGACTTCTTGAACTAGAGACACCAAGCTTATTTAGCCACTGAGTGGTCTGCAGGATAAGGAACAGAGCTTGACCACACCCTCTTGTTTCTCAAAATAAAACCCTCTGAAAAGAGATAAAGAGAAACATTTTCCCTGCCAAACTCCCCTCCATTTTTTTTTTCTTTTGTCTCCCTGGGTATTCTTTCTCCACTCCAATTTCAACTAGAGTCACATTTGCTTCCTAATCCAGTGCTTAAACTTGCCGTTCACCAGGGTAATTGTTGTCATTTTTGTTGTTGTTATTCTGTTGATTCTAACTTAGTAGAACATCCGGTGAGCCATTTCAACTTCCTGTGACCTGGTGCTGAAGGGCATGTCCTGTCTGGGAAATCTATGAAATGAGACGAGCATTATAGCTCTACTTACCCTCCAAGCAGCCCTTTGATCTGTAACAGCCCTTCGTCCAGTGCTCCTTGGTCCCCGTGTGGTCAGTCCCCGTGGACGGCACAGAAGGAAAAAGCTGGCTTTGCCTATCAGAAGAGATGTGTGTTTCTTTCCTCCTGCTGCTAAGAATAATTTTTCATCTTAATAACTGGGTTTATTTGGATATTTAGTTTTCAGAGAGAAGAACTGTTTTGTATAGGCTACTCTAACTCTTTTAATTGACCTGGAGATGTGGGGTTTTATTTTTGCAAGACTGCAGAGTATCCCTCCTCATTTTCATGAATGGGTCACTGTGGTTTTCTGTAACAAATTTTCACCACAGCTTTGTCCCACGAGCAGGTGGCTCAGAGTCCTTCCTTCATCACAGACTCTGTCGCATCGCTTCCTTTTCCTCAGTTCAACCCCAGGGCTTCTTGAGGAATTCCTCATGGCCAGTTGACTGAGAAAGTAAACACTCAAGCCTGGTTTACAAATGGATCTGCACAGTATACTGGTAACACGTGAAAGTCACAGCTACAGCATTACAGTCCCACCACTGTCCGACAAGGTCTCCTTTGAGTGTGTGGGGGAGGAGGGCTTCTTCCTCTCAGCCTCTGACAGCACCTGCGTACCTCCATCTCCAGCAGCTCTGAAACCTGATGTGGGTTTTTGATGTTCTTGAGAGGCTGGAAAGCTCCAATGGACTTTGCAGTCAGGGCTCATGAGCCAGAATTTACCCAGAAAGAAGGACAAAAGAGCAGGCTTGTGTTTTTTTCAGGATACATAGGACACCCTCTAAGAGCTTCAGAAATAACTGGAGGACTCTTGGGGTGCTTCATCCCTAACACAGAGAAGTGTATCACTGCAGGAGCTACAGGTGATGTCATTATTTCACACGATCATGTCACTGCCCCACAGCAGACCCTGTGATCTCTAGGTGGAGAGATGGTTTATGCCATTTGTACAGAAGGGCTTCACTTTTTCCTAATTAATACATGCATGTTCTTAGCACTCCTCACTGTTCCAGAAGGGTCCCACTCCTTAAAATGGCAGAGATTAAAACAAAACAAAACAAAACAAAAAACAAAACTGACCCTCCTAGTTTTAATGACAGTATTTGGAAACAGGGTGGAAATATACATTGGGATAACCTTACTGTAGAGCAATTTCACAATCAAATCCAAAGCCTTAATACTTTGACCCCAGAAGTTCATTGACAGGAAATTCTTCAGATATACTCATGAAGACAGCCTCACAGCTGTGTTGGTAACACGGACACTTGGGAACCACCTAACTTTCCACACAGCGATTTTACATTCTTGACATGGAGGCTCTGGAGCCACTTCAAATGAAGAAGCAAACCTAACAGCGGGTTGCACGGGACATCTTTGTGTACAAGGCTAAGAGAGGAAAACCAGATGAAAGAGCATTGAGCTCCATCTTTATAAAAAATATGTATAAATGTCTAATAATGCGAAAGTCCTCACTGGAATAGACACATTCTGGATATGGGTTGGCCTTGCCGGCACCACCATTCATGGGCTCCCAGAACAAATCCTTACCTATCAGCATGGTCTCTGCACACAAACTGCTTCTGATCAGGACCTCACTGCGCAGCAATTTAAGTACAGCAGCGGGCTTATGTCCATGGAATGAACTGGTCTTAGCACATATGCCATCACCTGGAAGCAGGTGCCCTAATTAAATGGTGGAATGGTTTCCTGGGGACTCAGTTATGGCACCAGTTTGAACACGATGCCCTACAGAGACTGGTGTTCTGCCTTACAGGCTGCAGTACATTCTGGGAATCACAGACCACCAGGTGGTACCTTTTCCCCCATGGCCAGAATACCTGAGTCTGGGAAGAAGTGGAAGTCAGATGTCTCCTCTCAATATGACCCCAAATAAGCAACTCAAAATTTTGGCTTTCTGTTCCAGTCACATTGAGCTCTACCGTTTTTGTTTTTGTTTCTCTTTACCTTTTGACCCACTTCTCCCACCTCCGGCCACCACCAAACTGTTCTTTTTATCTATGAGCTTGTTTTCCATTTGTTTTACAGTCATACCTTGGTTGGCAAGCATAATACGTTCCAGAAACAAACTACTCGTATTGTAAGACATCGCTTCTTTACATTAAAATGTATTAGAAATGTTTGCTTGTGTTGCAGAACACTCGCAAACCAACTTACTCACAATCCAAGGTTTTACTGTACTTTTTTAGATTCTATATATGAGAGATCATAGAGTATGTGTCTTTCTCTGTCTGACTGATTTCACTTAGCTAATGCCTTCCAGATTCACCCATGTTGTTGCCAATAGAGAGATTTCATTGTTTTTTATGGGTGAATATTCCATTGTATGTATATACAAAAATTTCTTTATCCATTCATCCATCAATAAACACTTAGGTTGTTTCCATATCTTGGCAATTGTCAATAATGCTGCAATTAATATGGTGGGTACATACATCTTTTCAAGTTAGTGGTTTTGTTTTCTTAGGATAAATACCCAAAAGTGGGATTTCTGGATCATATGGTAGTTCTATTTTATATTTTTTAGGAACCTTCTACTGTTTTTTTGTACCAATTTATGTCCCCACCAACAATACACAAGGGTTCCCTTTCCTCCACATCCTCACCAACACTTATTTTTTGTCTTTTAGGTGATAGCCATTCTGACAGGTGTGAAGTGATAGCACCTTGTGGTTTTGATTGGCATTTCCCTGACGATTAGTGATGTTGGGCATCGTTTATGTACCTGTTGGCCATCCGTATGTCTTCTTTGGGAAAATGTCTCTTTAGATCTCCTGCCCATTTTTCAGTCAGATTGTTTGGCTTTTTTGTGAGCTCTCCTAGTTTTGAGGTCTTATTTCCCATAGTGTAATGGGCTCTACCAGAAGATAAAACAATGGTTCACGGCATTAGAAAATGAGACTGCCATCTGGCCATTTTAGTCTTGTCATGCCATTGAAGCAACAGAGAGAAAAGGGGTAGTGATCTTCATTACCAAGGAGCTATTTAATCACTGCTACAGAGTGGCAGGTAGGGGAGACTATGCCTAGACCCAAAAGGATTCACAGGCTAATGCTTATTAATCCCATGGCCACCTGTGAAAGTTTGTGGACAACTACAGTCATCAAAATGGTAGAACTTTTGAGTATCAATACTCTACAGGAATGAAAGTTTGGGCCACTGCACTAGATAGGAAACCCTGATCAGCTTAGGTTATGGCTGAAGGAAAGAAAATGTGAAATGATCAGTTGGAAAAAAAAAATCCAGAGATACCAACTATACAGTTTTGTGACCAATTTAAAAATGGAAGATTACCATATATTTGCATATTTTTTCATATTGACATATATACTGGGGGTGCCAAAAAAATGTATACATATTTTAAGAGATGCTATCTTAAAATGTGTATGCATTTTTTGGAGAATATATATATAATATAAAAATTATTCTTTTTTTCTCCCCTTTCCATTTTTATTTTATGGACAAGTTGTTGGAGATAACTTTAGTCTTTGGGCAGCAGAATATTTGATGATATCATAACTCACTTTGAGGATGAATTAATACAGCCAGAAAAGGACACAATGACTGCTAGAACTATGTGCCGCCTTATGATGGCAAAGGTATGAGAACTTACTCCGCTGTACAAAAGACAGCTGCACCTCTTTAGATGGAAGCACAGTGTTGTGCTTTTTCTGTACAGAACTTAAATATGTGTAAGTGTGCATATGGAAGCTGAGAAGTGCCCTGTACCATATGTTTTATTGCCCCTGAGCTGAAAATAGTCTTCTTTGCCTTTCATTGTGATACTAAAGCTATAGCCTGCAGACATTTCTTCTTTGCTGGCTGCAATGGTGTTGCTTTATTATTTCCAGGTGAAGCCCCAGCTCCCCTTAGTACCACCACCAACAATGATTAAATAAACAACACTAGTTAGTTTTCTTTTGGATAACTGTCAGTCTCATGCACACAGAGATGGACACATGTACACACATTTAAGTGACTGCATCTATTTCTTCATTTGTTCCTCCTTAACAGAACTCTAATTTGTTTCAGGTGGCCATTATATTCAGGTGATTTATCAGAAGCTGTTTCTATCCACCCATTCATTCAGTCATCATTCAGTCATTTAGCAGCCCCTTCCACAGTCTTTACTTTGTTCAGAATTTTTAGAAAGAGTAATAACTCACCCCTATTTCCAGAATGCCCCTCATAATCTGACTCAATCAGGTTCAACCCACACCTATCACCAATATTTGCATCTAGAGTGAAAATGTGGCACCACGTGGACCAATGAAGTATAAGGAGAGGTTGGCCACTGGCTTCAGAGGAAGTTCTGTTACTCCCCTGGGGAAGGCCCAGGGGCAGCCGTCTCCATCCCCAGGTATGAAGGAGGAACCCTGGAGTCCCAGATCCTAGAGACTCTGCCTCCAGGGGACCCATCAGCACCAAGGCCAGAGGCACCTCGGCCCTTCAGGGAGTGAGTCTGGGGCTTCCTGACTTCCTGTGAGCAGTTAGGGGTGGGTTTCTCCTTCCAGCTGCTGGAAACACCCGCACATGTTCACAGGCCCCCCCCAAGCTTAGAGAATCAAGTTGTTTCTAGCGTACATTGATAAAGAGAAGGAACGAGTGGACCGTCCAGGAAGTTTGCCCTAAATAAGAGACCTGGCCCCAGAGAGACCATGCCTTTTAATTGTAGGTGAATTTGTTATTTCTCTTGTCTGTGCCTTGGCCCTTCCTCAGTCTTAATGCTGAAGGAGGTAAGAAAAATATGCCATGAGACTTGGTGAATAAGCAAATGAGTGGCAACACCCACACAAATTCAATTATAATTAAATTTATCATGTTTCCAGCTTGGTCTGATTCATTATGGGAAGGTAAGTTTTCAGACAACTTTGAATTAATTCTAGAATAGAATTTTTGTCTCCAGTTCTTTCCCTGGAAACACTATTACCAGTCAGCCAGTGGCTGTGATTTAAAATTCATTGCATTTGGAAGTCAGCCCGAGGAACTCCCCCACAAAAGTAAGAGGAAATGAAATAACTTGGCATTTTCATAGGACTTTTTCAAACTGCATAACAGAAAAATTCCTTGAAAAATGTGTTTAAGTTCAGCTTCAGCTTCCCAATTTGCTGTGCTTGTTTGGTAGCATGTCCAATGAACTTTTTGAACTAACACACATCGTCCCAAAGTCACAGGTGGAATCTCTTAACTCCCAGCAGTGCAAAAAGGCAAGCAACAACGCAGCTCAAAACACATGCCTCTCACTTGTTGGCAAGAACCAGGGAAAAGTTAGTTATCATCTTCGAGCCTCAGTTTCCTTTTCTTTAAAATGGGGATCAACCTGTCAATTTTAAGATTATGGAGTTCAATGAGATCATCTTGATAATACCTGGTACCACTCCTGTCTCAGAGTAGGTATGTAATTACTGTTTGCGTTCGCCTCTTTTTTTTACTCACAGGCCTCAAAAACTAACATTCACTCAGTCTAGCACTCAAGTTTGCCCTCAACAGGGCTTCAGTTTAACTTTTAACCTCACCTTCAGCTTTTCTCCTGATAAGTCCTCCACTCTCTCCAGAACCATCTCTGTACCATCTTCCGAGCCCTGCATTACCGCCTGCATCCGTGCTTCTTTCTGTCCACCCTCGCTGGCTTCTTTCTCCGCGCTCTGGGCCTTTCAGACCCTGGCGACTCCATTTTCAGCCGTCTCCCTCTGAAGACCTCTCCCAGCAGCTGCAGCCATCGCTGCCGCCGCCTCCAGAGCACATCATCATCTTGTTGCGAGGCCGAGGCCGGTAGCACCACGGCCAACCCGGTGGGCTGGAGACATAGAACACCTGGTTTAAACCTAAGCTCTTTCACTTACTAATGGTGTAACTTGGGCAGGTTCCTTAGTTAATCTTGATGAGCCTCAGACCCCTATCTGTCAAATGCATTGATGACATGCCTGCCCCATAGGCTTGCTGTGGATGAGAATCAAAGGAGTGAACAGGACACACCTGGGACGCTTAGAACACAGTCGTGCAGGTGGCCCATGCTCACTAACGTCAAAGCCCTGCATTGTGCAGTGACTAGCGTTCCCCACTAGGTGGCGAAGCAACAGCTCATTTACCGCAAGGCTCCCGTAGAGGGTGGAAAGCTCTGGAAATGGGCACCTCCCGGTATAAGCAAACCCCACAGCTGCCCACCATTGATGGCAAATGGGTTTCCAAAACAATGGAGATTAAAAACAAAACACTATACGCACTATATTTCATGTGCTACAATTTGATTTCATTCAGTTTATATTTTAATTAGTGACAGAATTCCTCTAGCAAGTTGAGAAACTCATAATTAAAAGATAAACTGCATAGTCTTTACTACATTACCTAGTCTATAGGTCATGCTTTAGTAGAAAAAATATTAACCTGGACTCTAAATTTAGTTTGAAAAATTACTGGCCACTTGACCTCAGAACAAGTCCTTTACCTTCAAGAACCTCACTGTCTTTATTTAATACAACAGAAGTGAAACAGTCGCCTTTACTACCTAGTGTATTTATTGAGAGTTCGGATTGAAATATTTTACATGGAAGATATGTGAGAATGTTGACCTATTATAGAGGCACAGAGGTCTGTCGGAAAGCTGAATTTACAACAATGTGTTTAAATTAAAATTTGCCTGGTGACAGATCTTCAATGCGTCAACCGCTCAAAGTTTGCACAGAGTAAGGGGGTTGCTATTTTAGTCCAGTTACGATGCTGGCTTTTTGGAATTCACTTAAATCAAACTAGATAATAGGATGAAATGTGGCTTTTTTCCTTTCAAATCTCCTTAATTATTAATGAATCAATTTTGAGTTGTGTGTTTGTGTGTAGGAACAAAACACACTGCCACATATGTTAATGTCTAGGTTCTCTGGAAAAACCCAGGAGAAAAGAAATATGCCTCTGCTAGAAAAGGGATTCAGCAACTGTTTGAAAGGCACAAAGGACGCACGTGGTTCTGGGTCTTTAACTCTTCTTACTGTTTCCAGCTCCCTGTGACCAGCGGGACTTTTGTTTATGAGGCTCCCTAACAGCCGGTGTGTTGTCGTCCTGTGGTTCTGCCATGTTCCCCTGCGGTAGCCAGGGTCCATGAGGCAGGAGACGGCGAGGACACACAGAACAGCAGTGCCGTTTGCCTTTCTGCCGCCCACGAGCTGCCGGTCTGCAGAGGAGGGGCGGAGCCGCAGTGGAGGTGAGCATCCGTCTGATGCTCCAGGCCTGTTACCTTGTGCATGACATGAGGATGATGGGAGCATTCTAACAGCTCTGTGCTGAGGTTGAAATGACATCACAGACGGTGTCCCGGGAACACGTGTCTGGGCTCTCTTCCCGCTGCATCAACCTGGAAACACACTGCCTGATTGCAGACACGGACTGTACAGGATACCCTGTGCTGGGAGAAGAGGTAGCAGAAAGGCCGTGAAAAGCTTGCTGTCTATTCACGTTTGCCACAAGGACTTCTTTCTCTGAAGCACAGAGCACACAGAGCACCCCACAGCAGTGCCTTCCTGGGGTTTGCCACCACAGAGATGGGGAGCAGTTCAGCCTTTCCCCACCAGAGGCAGTAGAGAGTCAGGAGAGGATCAAGGAAGGGAAAGGAAAGAACTGTAATTACCAGACACTTCGACATTCCCATGAAACCTATCCAACAACACTCTGAGTGGGGTAATCGTCCCTCTCGCGGGAAAGAAGAAATTGGAAGAATAGTGGCTTTCCGAGAGTCACACAGTGAGTGCACACTAGTCTTGGTTGGCTGGCTTCAGACTAGATCTTTTTGATGACCCTGCCTCTCCCTAAAAAAGGAGGGGACCAGTCACCAGGGTGAGAGATGACAGAGCCCATGGGGAGAGTTACTCTGTGGAGCCAAAAGCCTGTGATTGGGGAGAGTATCTCTTGTTGGGCCAGGCAAAGGAGGTCTTTCTTTCTTCCTGTCAAGGTCTTGATCACTCTTCTTTTCTTGAACTTGGATGCTCAGCTCCTGTAGCTCAGAACTAATTGACAGGTGGCCCATTGGGGGGGGAAGGTTTTGATGAAATGCGTCTCAGCCAAACAATTCACCTGGTAAAATGCTGTCTCCTCCACCATATGTCATGCCTTAGCCTTTGCCAGAACATTCCTTGGCCACCACAAGTGCATGTCTTTACTGAAGTGATTCTATTTCATTGCTGAAAAGGAACAAAAGAAATAATTTAGTGAGCTTGAAACTATAGAAAATGGGACAGAGAATTGGCCAATTTATAATATGCATTTCAACATTTATTATAGAATAACTAAATCTATTCTGGATGTTGCAAGAGGATACTCTTATGGGAAAATTTATTTCCTAGTTGAAATTACCTTCTATATAGCGTGCATTTGTTGGCAGCAATGAAAGTCTTTCAAATCAAGAATATAATGATTTGTAACTTAGCCAAATTCAGAAGCCCTGGTTTAGTGAGATGCAATCAAGGTCTGGATTGTGGTTAGATACTGTGCCTCGGAATTTTTCACAAGCAATTGTCTTATCCATACATTATCATTATTATTGAACACTTACAATTGAATTCTTGATTCAAATGCATTTCAATTTTATGCATTGAGGAACACTTCCCATAAATGGAGAAAAAGAAACACTAGACAATTTGGATCTATGGCATAACTGTTTTAATAGATTTTTGGAATACTGTGATTTCAGAGATGACATTTATAGTTTAGTATAAATTGTGAATACAAAAGAGTAAGGTGTGTGACATTGGAGTTTATATACTTTAATGTTAACCTAAGGTGCATGAAATCAGGTAACAGAAAGAGCAGATAAAGGTATGTGCAGGGTGGCAAAGCTATGGCACAAAACATGAAACACCTCTGCAGAAATCCTGAAGAAATCATGCTAACCCCATGGAGAGATGAGAGCAATAATATTTGCATCTTCATGGAAAAAAAAATTGGTCAGAACCAGAAGAACCTTAAGCCACCCTGCTAAGGATCAATGATGCCAAATGTCTTTATCATCTCTTCGATCCTTTAAAATTCAGGTAACTTCAAATACTAGAGATAAAAAATAGGGCATGTTAAGTATCTTTGGTTCTATAGATGACATAAAATGACCCAGAAAATAAATCCAAAATTCTTTCCTCTCATAGTTCTGTCCTCTCTGCCGAACAACACAACTGTAAAGAGACACTGTGTGTAGTTTATCTTCTACTAAAGACACAAAGCTACTAAAGATATAACTCAAAGTTATAAATGCCCCTTGCATAATTGTACAAAGTTGAGCTAGATCTCATATCAATCTCTCGTTTTTATTTTATCCAGGTAGCAATGCTGTGAGGAAGGTAAACTTGTTATTGGCTGTATTTCACAGATGAGAATGATCAGACAGGAAAGTTGTACAATTTTCTAAAGAGCTGAAAGCTTTGAAATGGCAGCATCACATTCAAGCCAAGATGTCTGACTCCCAGTTCTCCTCTTTGTGTTGACGTGGCTTGGTTTCTAACACGTTTTCAGTGGGTTTTCACTCTTCTGATATTTGTAGATTAGCTTGTTGCAACCCAACCCTCCCACCAAGAACAACAAGAAACATTGACAAAATATACCGAAGTTTCAGTGTGAAGGCTTTGCAGAACTACCAAGGGAGTGGAACCCAAGATACCAGCAATAAAGGAAGCATGAAGTAAACCCACCGTGAAGCACCACTTCCCCCTTGAGCTGTTTGTGAATTAAAAGGCTAGTTCCCACTGGCTCAGAAGCCAATCGACTAGATAAAGCTGAGAAGCAGGGAAGCTGAGTAGAGCTTCCAGGAGTCTCATTGCACTGGAGAAGCCAACAAGAAAGTCCAGGTCCCAGCAAGCAATTAACCCATGCATTCAGTGCAAACCTTGAAGGGCTACAGCCAGTGAGTAAGAACAAACAGAAGTGGACAACCCTCAACAATAATGAAGTCCAACCTCTAATCAGTCAATTCATGATCAGATTCAACTTATGATTGACATCTGAGCCACTGGGCTCTGCATTTTTTTTTTAAGATTTTATTGGGGAATTGGGGGAGGGGAACAGCATTGGGGAATTGGGGAAGGGGAACAGACACGTTGCTGTCTTTTTGTTCTTCAGTCTAGTTGTGGAGGACGTCACTTCACTGGCCCATGTTGGTGCTATCATTGCGCTCTTCCTGGGTGAGGCAGTCACTTGCCGGCCATTGGATGGCCGCTCACGGCAGCTCACGAAAGCTCACGCCTGCTGCCGGCCACTCATGGTAGCTTATGGCAGCCCTCTGCAGCCCCACTGCAGCCTATGCCATCACTAGCCACTCACGGCAGCCCAGCTCCAGGTTGAGCTGTTTTTCTCCATCTTAGCTGTAGAGGACGCAGCGTCACTAGCCCTCATGTGGGATCCAAACCAGGGCCCTGCTGCTCAGAGCTGGCGTCCCAAGCCAGCTCCTAACCAGTGCGCCACTTGGCCAGCCCTGGGCTCTGAATTTTTAATTCACAACTATCTAAGGGGAAATAAGTGCTTAAATATGAATTATCTGCCTGCTGGAAATAAAAATACAGAACCTTTATAAAGATGATAAATCTGTTTACAACTTTTTAAAAATACATAAGGCATTAAATGAAACATTATTTACCACACTAGGAGATAAGACCAAATGATAAAAGAGAAGAAAAACAGAGACCTATGGGAAATCCAGATATTCATATTAAAGAATAAAAAGCAAGCAGGATAACAAATATACAGAGAAAATCTCAACGAATATTGATTTTCTAAAACACTTGTGATGTGATGTTTTGAGTTTTAAATATCTACAGTATTAAAATATATGTCAACAATAGCACAAAATATGAAAGAAAAGCAAATGTAGATAAAATGTTCTAAATTCCTTGAAGTTGTAAAAGTAGCAACCACAGATTTGGGTTTTAAGCTCTTGAACGGTGATTCTCAACTAATAGGGTAGGTAGATTGATGGAAATGGGCTGGAGAAGGAGATTTAGCCCCAGATAGAAAGCCCCTTGCGGCTTCTCCTACCCAGGTCCAGACCCCTGGCAGCTGCTCAGCAGGACTCCAGGCTCCCACACACTTCTAAACCAAAGAGATGGTTGTTAGAAGTCAGAGAAGGAAGGGACACATCTTGTTTTTCCAGGATCATCAATACTTTACTAGCCCAATAGGATTCCAGGTTTTCACACACCCCAAAGGGATGTGTTTACTCATCCCCCAAAACTAAGGGGGTGTGTTTACACAGGCTCCTAAATCAAAGAAATGCATTGCTAAATGCCAGAGGACCAGGCACCATCAGGGGAGAGAGAAGAGAAGGGAGAGGTGGAAACAATTCTACCCACAGAAACAAAGGCTTCCATACAATGTAAGGTGGTGTGCTTCTCTCTCTCAGGTCAGCCTGCTCCACGTCTCGGGGTGTACTTTCTTTTACTAATAAAATGCCTGCAGTTCATGCTGAACAAATTTCTGTGTCTTGATTGAATTCATTCCTTCAAGAAGATGAACAGCCGTGGTGTTCAACGTCATTTCCTGGTAACACAACCAGGAGTGGTTTTGCCTCCAGAAGATATGAGTTTCTGTAGGCATCTGTGGCCATCACAGCTGCAGGGGAAGGGCGATTCTTCCAGGTGCTGTTGGGTAGAGGTCGGGGATGCTGCTAATCATTCTGTGTTGCAAATAGCCCCAAATGTCAATAGTGCTGAGCTCGAGAAACCTGCTCTGTAGTATACAGTACAGGTTGATCAGAGAACAAAACCTTGTCGTGTGTCCTATCACCTGACAAGTTTACACCACCTGGATTGCCTTCTCGGCTCAGGCTGGGGAAACCCTGCCTGTCCTTCCTCCCATGTCCCAGACACTGTTTCTTCTCCAGCGCAAAAGCCCCAAGGACCTGGCACTTGCAGCCCTACGTGTGACTCAGCAGCCCTGACCTGAGGGAGCTGCTGCATCTGTGCCCACCCGGACCCCTGGGGCAGAATTCCAACAACATCCCCGGGGCCCATCAGTGCTCCCCAAAGTCTGCGAGTGCTTCCTCTACCACTCTCCCCACGTGACTACATACAATGTCCTCTGCACGTTTTATTCATTAGTTGCCCAAAGACAGCTCTGGGCAGCCTCCTTCCCTTGGTCCCTGGGTGCCCAGGCGTTGGCAGTGACCAGAGATCCAAACCGGGCCTCTTCTAGTTCCTCGGCCTCGTGGCTGACAGATCTCAGGCTGCCTCCCTGTGTCACCTAGAACTCCAGCTCACCCAAGGCTGGACCTGTTGCCAGGTACCAGGGTTCCCTCAGGACACACGTGGGGCTCGAGGCTCCACGTCCCAGCAGAGTCTGTGGCCAGGGTCTGCTCAGCCACACACGGCCTTGGTCTGACAGCCCCGGCCACCTCCCTCCAGGTGATAAATAAATGCAGACTTCACCTGGGTCTCCGCGGAGGCAGTGACCCCACCCACGGGGGTTCTGAGACCCCTGGAGAGGAAGGCGTTTCCTGGGACCACCTTCTTTGGACATGGCCCCTCTTAGGAGACTAAGTCCAGAGTCAGAAGCTTGCAGGAGCCGAAATCATAGCAGCACCTTCTCCCTGACACTCCATCCTCTATCGGATAATGCAAAACAAACAAAAAAACAAACAGTATGAGCAACTGGGAAATCTAAGCTTATATTTGGGATTAGGATCCACACAAGATGGCTTGCTTTAATGAAGCACATATGACCTGCAGTCCTGGGAGGGGTGTATAAACAGGCTCTCACTGTGGTTTCAAATCCTAGCACTGGTTTGGGTTTGTGATTCCAAGGACAAAAGGAGAGACACAAAGTGCCCCACTTTACAGCTATACATTCTACCTCCTCACACGTGAGTCTTAGAAAAGAGGAAGCACAGAAAGAAAAGGCCAAACGGCAAACGATTACTCATGTCTGATTCATGATATTTTCAGAATGGTTAAAAATTGCTTAACTCATTCGAATAGAGAATCCACTCTGATTAGTTTCTATGTGATGGCAGCACAAAGATAACTGATAAAACATTCGGTTGATGAGTTAAGATATTAAACATTTATAATGGTTTATATTCATACAGATCAATTCATATTGACTTCTCGTGAAGTCTGAATATGCGGATCAAATTGAAGAAATTTTGTAGTTACGCAGTTACTGTCAAAGAAGATAATTGCCAAAATGGATAATTCAGGTAAAAATGGCCTCCATTTCATGCCTCAATTATCAATGTGTACTGATCCTGACAATTTTCCTTTAAGAGGACAAAATAGGAAATCATGCAGTCTAGCCATTTGACAGTAAAGATGAGTACAAGAAGCTAGTTCTTTCTGACTTTGGCATGCCATTGCTTCTTTGATTTCCCTAAAAAGAGAATAGGGAGAAACATTTACTAATGTCTTCTAACATCTCTTTCCTTTTTACCAAACTTAATAACCAGTGAAACATATTGAGATTATTGTCTCAATAGAAAATAAGATGAATATCTGTCAGGATGTGTGTGTGTGTATGTGTGTGTATGTGTGTGTATGTGTGTGAGTGTGTGTATGTGTATGTGGGTGTATGAGTATGTATGTGTGTATGTGTGTGTGAGTATATGTGTGTGTGTGAGTATGTGTGTATGTGTGTGTATGTGTGTGTGTGAGTACGTGTGTGTGTGCATGTGTGTGCATGTGTGTATGTGTGTGAGTGTGTGACTGCGTGTATGTGTATGTGGGTGTATGTGTATGTGTGTGTATGTGTGTGTTTGTATGTGTGTGTGAGTATGTGTGTGTGTGTGTGTGTGTGTGTGTTTGTATGTGTGAACGCCCATTAAGAAAGCAGGGGAGGGGAGAGATGAGGAGATGAGGAGACAGCAGTACCCACGGACAGTGTCGGAACCACTTGATCCAACCATGTCTGAAGCTAGTGTCTGCTCTGGGAGCCATTAAATTCTCATTTACATTAAGCTAGTTTGAGCTGGGTTCTAGCTGGGGAAGGATCTTTTCAATTACTTTGACAAGCATCTCTCCTTCCCAGTTGTCAAATGGACAGCCATCTGTGCACATTTCCCTCTGCGGGCTCCTCCTCAGCGCGCATGGTCCACCCCCAGCGTGGAGGAAAAGAGCAGGTCAATGCAGCTATTCCAAATAATGGAACGTGCACAAGCTTCCCGCCATCAGAGCGTTGTCCCTGCAGGCATCTGCAGAATGGATTTGAAGTCACGACTTAGAAAAATGGATTCGTACTCTGTTTAGATTGAAAATAAATGTGCTCACTTTCTCTTCATTGTAGCTCCTCCTTTTGGTGTTCCTTGTCAATGTAAACCAAATGAGGATTCTTAGAAGAATAGCTGATCTTCTCAGGTCCTGTGAAATAGTTTTGCATCAGGAAAATAAACTAAATTTCAATCTGTGGTGATGCACATAATCTCTATTTCATATGGTAGTTGTGTTATGATGGGTCAGGTGGCAACTACTACATTCTGTCACCCACTGCTATGGAGATGCCACCCTGACAGAAGCACTCTCCCTCCCACTCAGCTCATGGCGAAACCCTCTCCTTCCCCATTCCGCTGTGAGAAGAAACTCAGATATCTCACCAGGTCCTTTCATGTAGTCACTTTAAAATACAACCAATTCCTTCTCTCTTTAAAATATCCATTTAAGAACCTTAATAATTTCTAGAACTCATTGGCCATGTTTCATGTTGACAAGAAAAATCACCTGGTTATATGATATATATATATATATATATATATATACATACACACACACACACATATATATATATATTCCATATTATATATACAAATAGCCAGTTCTATTCTTCAAAAAGTAATTTAGGAGTATAGACTGAGGACAAGCAAATTTATACATCTGGAAACAGATGTTGAGTTCGTTTATTCCTTGAGTAATTTTTCAAAATCATTTTCCTTGTGTCGCAGAAGTTTAAAGCTGATGAAATAAGCCTCCTATACCCTGCTTCCCACACCCGTATCTGTAAGGAAAGCTTACATTCCTCTTGTCTCACGTGTATCACCAGCTCCCACAGCTTCTCCTTCTGTCCAGGACATGGTCCCCTGACCAGAGTCCCCCTGCTGACACTTAGCATCTCTCAACCAAAAGTAACAGCAATTTACAGGCCACCTTGTTTCCACTTCTACCTGCTTCTGTGTCAGATGGTGAAGAGCCATTCAACTAAATTATAGTAAAAAATTACCAACCTTAAATTGACACTATTAGAACCAATCATCAAAACCACATTCAGTGATTGGTTTTGTTTTCTTGTGTTTTCCTTTGGGCTTTGGGAGACAGAAACGGTTTGTGTGTTAGATTACATGGTAACCGAGCTCTCCTTTGATCTTCCTTCCCACTGGGGGTGGGGGGCATAAAGCTGTCAAGGGTCAGGCCTGGTCACACAGTTTTTGAGTTGGGAGGTGACTTTGATACAGGTGAAAACAGCCAGATTCAGAGTAGAAAGTGTCACACTTGGGGCATCATCCCGATTGTGTGTAATGGGGTTGCACCTGCACATGACACCTGAGGAAGCTCAGTGACCCCAAGCGCACATTGATTTGTGAGTCTGCCAACAACTGTGGCATGAGTGTGGGGTCTCCAGCAATTATTTTTAGAAAAGCATATAGGATCCATGAGATTGCTAAAGCATAGGAAAATACATTTTTTTTTCATAAAGAAAGAAATGGGTAAAAGAAAAACCTTAAAAGATTCTAGGCATAGATCGTCAAATTCAACACAAAAATACTAGAATGAATCACCAAAGAATCAATCTGTATGAGCTTCCACAATCTTAAGGGACTTTGCCCAGAAATTCATGGAGCTTGTGAGGAAACGACAATATTTTAGAGGCCCAAACCAATCACTCCAGCATATGGTGACAAGCCCGAAAGGTCAGGGCGATGACAGATAGGGCCTTGAAGCCAGCAGGCCAGGACGAGGGAGGGGGAGAAGTCAGCGGGCAGGCCCCTGACGCCAGTGACTCAGAAGGCTGACTGTCATCAGGCTCTCAACTCGGATGAGGAAATCCACTTCCAAGGATTTTCCCCGACCTCCTAATATTTAGAAAAGATGGGTTCCCACTGTCTTGCCAGCAACGGTGCAAGTCTGAAGGCAGATGGCTCCAGATTCCAGCAGTGGCTGCAGTGCCCGGTCCTTGTGGTCAATGAACTGTCCCTATGCATTTGATTGTCTTTTGTCTGCTCTGAGATGACTCTATGTCGGTGTCCGGATATCACTCCAGACTAGACACAGTCTCTTCTGGTTGATTCTCCCCATCCGAGGCAATTGCTCAGTTAGGACAGGACTCTCTCTGGGGAGCTGGGGGGGCTCCGCCTGTTCACAGCGGGGGTGGGACCTACTGTGACCTGTGTCTCCTTTCAGCCACCCCTGCCTCTGTTTATGTGTAAGAAGTTAAATAAAACTAGACATTGAAAGAAACAGGACAGCACCTATCTAACCTTTGCGGTAAGGAGGCCTGCTTCTAGGCGTGACGTCCCCTCATTTCATGTCACAGCTGTCAATCATTCATTCATGTAACAACTGACATGCTGAAGGAAGTTGGAAATGATACCTTACAGTCCATGGAGTATTCTCTATTCCAGAGTCTTTCAGGCATCTTTTACTTGCCACCCTCCTTCTGTCGCGTTCGTGGCTGAGAACAAAGAAACAATTGAACAGAATGGATCATTATTTTTTTACTTATTTCTTTTGGTAAAATTCATTATGATCTAGTTGAAAACCATTTTACAAAAAAATGTTAAATATTGACATAATGTAAGATTCGTGTTGGTTTTCATAATTATTTGTCTCCTCTTTGCAGAAAGTTGAATTGTGACATGTGGCCTTCACTAATCATGCTGTAACTCTTAAAGCTGAATTCAACTAAATTGTAAATATAATGCAGGCACTAAAATCATGTGGGTATCCATTTATTCCAAAGTGAGCAGATACGTGAGTATGTGTTTTGGGGTGTGTGGGTTTGGCTATTTTATCACATCTATGTTATCAAAAGATAAAAAAATAACTTTTAATGAACATGTGGATTACCATTTATGACACACAAGGCTATGATTACTTCTCGTTGATATCTAAATTTACACTGTTGTGTGTTCTTCAATGTCCCATATTCAAAACCTAAAAATGGGTTGGCTAGCACTTTAAGACATTAATTATATCACTCTCCAATTTGTTTCAGTAAAGGGTTTTAACAATAAAATACTACTAAGTCTTCTAGGTCTTTAATCTGCGCATGTATTCATACAACAACAGGAGGAAAAATCTTCCTTACAAATTTAATCACCTCTTGGGGATATTTTTCAGGTTCCCTTCACAAAGCCGTTCTCCCCCCTGCTCCTACATTCCAAAAGTGAGTCATTGTTTTTGATAAGATTAGACTTCTAGTGAAAAGAGCAGAATATGGCCAAGGAACTCTGTCTTTCACTCAAAAATATAGAAAGAATGGACACCACACACACACACACACACACACACACACACACACACATACACACACACTCAGACATAAGGAAACATACATATGGATATATGTACGTAGTGGAACCAAATATTTAGACCTAAAGAATGCCAGAATTAGGAGCAGTGGAGGCTCCAATGGGACTTGCCTCACAGAAATAGTAACTGAACATGGTCCATTTGCTGCAAGAGACCAGGAATTCACCCCCTGTGTGATGTAAGACCTAAATCTAAGTTCTTTCCTTAAGAGCAGGAGCTGAAAACGCTCTTGAAACCCAACTGCCATGTCATAAGGAAGCCAAAGCGAGCCCCGCAGGAGAGAGCGAGGGGGGGGGGTCACCTTCCAGGAACTCCAGTCGGCAACTCCAACCAGCCAGCCTCAAGCAGCCCACAGGTGGGTGCATGCATCTTCAAATGACACTCGCCTTTGGGTCTTTCCTCTGGGGACTGGATACTGTGGGGCTGAGACTGGCTTTCTCTGCTGTTGTTCCGTTTGAATTCCAGACCCATAGACTCTATGATCATAATAAATGTTTGCTGAGTTTTAGGGCATTTGTTACACAGCTTATGTAACCATTCACAATTTATCTCTTTATAATTTACCTAATGTTGATTACTTTGGCCTCCAGAGCTCAGAAAAAGGATATGTATGACTTATTACTTGTCGCTCGACATTTTTTTTTTTCATTAGGGAATCATGCAAGGAGATACACACCATCCCTGCTTTACCAACTTTTTTCTTTGGTGTCTTTTCTCAATACATATTAGCTAGTTAACATTATGTAAATAACTTATAGGCATTTTCCATATCCAGGGTTCTCAGGATATTTTTTTCATTAAGATGTATTATATCTATTAGGTGCAGCGGAAGTGGGGAGAGTGTTTTTCTCACACCTGCTCCCATATTCTCCCCAAGTCCAAGGTTTAATTAGACTCTGCTTTCTGTATCAGCACTGGGCAGTATGCCCTCATCACACCAATATTCCACTTCCACCCAAACATAAAGTCTTATATTCAAAATAAGTGGTTCTAAGACCTAGTCTAAGTAACCTCCAGAAATTAGAAGGCATGTGGAAAGGGAACTCAAATCCGAACACATCATCTTCTGTTTTTACTTATTTGGAAGTTGGCTTTCATATAAATTTGACAGTCAATAAAGACATATTGTAGGCTGTTATTTGGATAACCTTATTTCTGTGAGCTAATGAATAGTTTTGGGGTCATTTGGCATTTTGTCATTTTGCCCTTTTTCCTGAAGCTCATATGACCGATACAGCCATCAAAATGGCAACACAAGCTGCAATTACCGTAGTTACCCACCAACTGCTCTTCACAGCTGCGTCTTTTTAGTATTTTCTTTCAATTCCGACTTCTCCCTAATCCACTGACTTCACATATCACATCAACTTGTTGCTCTCACTGGATCTGTCAAATATGTATTTTCATAGATAACCACACGGACACAGGCTCTTTCAGAGGAGACTTCAAGGGTAAGTTTTAGTGACACTACGGCTCCTATGGGTTCTGCGAGGCCCATTTAATTTCACTGCATCTTAACTGACCAGAAACAGGGAAATCAAATAAGACCTGATTGGACACCTGGGGTGTCTAATCAGGGTGATGTAGACAGAGTGAGAGCCACGATGCCCGAGGTGTTAACAAGCCCTGGACGTTTAATTCTCCAATTTGTGCGGAACAGATTTTTCTCTCGTGCCTGACAGTGTCTTTCCGTCTGTGACTAACTGTGCTGCCCTCCGTGGGGGGAGAAACATGCATTCTTCCCCTATGTTACCCACTTCTCTGCTCCAGCCTCTTGACATGTCAGCTTACCTTTTCTCCAACCTTCTATGTTTTTGTATCTGTTTTATGCTCTGATTTTTCTTTTTCCTTAATTACACTCTCTTGGAAGGGACCAGTGTCTTTCTGGACTCTTATGTAAACACATAATGAATTATGAACTCCTGGAGGGTGCAGTCCGTGATCATCTCACCTCCCGAACAGCCTGCAGGACCAAGCTTTGCCCCTGGCTGGCTCTCCACAAGGGCTTCTTGAATGTGAAAGGGTTAGTCCTGGGCTCCTCATGATGCTTTTCAATCCCCATCTCCACCCTCAAGGGGAGATAAGAGCACTGCCAACAGTCCCCGTGTATCTAAGAGATAAAATTCTTCCAGAACATGAAAGAAAACCTGACATTTTCTTGCCATAAGACACACTTGTGCAGTACAGATCTGCTCTCTGCTTTGTTGATAAAATGTACTTGGCCCAGCCTGTCAGCTTTTATTGATAGCACCTCTTTATTCCAGCACTCCCGGTCCCCTGTAATGCTCCAAACCCACATCAAGTGCAGCAGGGCTCCACAAACTTGTGCCTGACCCAGGGAGAGATGTGTGCTCATACCTGCCCTTAATCCAACTGTAAGATCAGTCTCGTGCATAGGAAACGCGGGTTAAGAATAAAGGCAGTGAGTTCCCACAGCGGGTCATGGGTGTTAATGTCTTCATGCTACTTGGAGCAGGCACTTCATGTCCTGTGCCTGGCTAAACAGAGAGAGGGAACCTTAGGGACCTGGGTGACATTGGTAGGAGGGAGACCGTCCTCACAGACCCTCACACAGCTGCTACAAGGTGTGTCAGAACAAATGCGCTCTCAGGAGACCCCGGCCCAGGATGCTGAACAGAAGAAGGTGGGGGCCCCAGCCCTGACTCTGCCCCAGAGAGGTCTGTGACCTAGAGGGTCACTTTGCCACTCCTGCCTCAATTTCCTCAATGGTGGAATGAGAGAGCTGAAACTAGATTAGCTCCAAAGGCAAATCAAGCTTTGGTACTTTGTTCATTCAAAACACTAGGGATAAACAAAGGTCACCTTGAATTCTGTCCAATGTCCAAGAGTTTTGTGACTGTGAAGGATGTGCCTCTGTCTGAGAAGAGAGTTAAAATGAGATGTGTGCAGCTGCAGCTAGCTGTTTCCTGTGACTGAGAAGCTCGTAGACGACCGTGAACAGTTGTATGGGCTGTGAGGGGAAATAGGGGTGCAGCATCGCAGGATTTCTACTCTTCTCCAAAGAATTTATAGAAGCCGATGCCCAGAGATCTTATTCTTAAATCAGACAAAAGAGAGGGTGTTCTCCAAAGTGGCACCATTGGAGGTATGAAGTCATCATTGGAATACAGTTGTGAATGCAATTTTTTTCGCAGTTTTTTTTGTTCTTTTTTGTAATTTTAAAAGGAGAAAGGCTTTCAATCCATATAAGTTGCATTACATTGAAATCCAGGAGAAAAACCATGAGGTGATAGAAATCAAAGAAGAATTATCAAAATATGTTAAATATATGCTTGGTCATTTTATTTTATTTTTAAATTAAATTTACTGGGGCATAATTAGTTAATAAAATCATATATGTTTCAAGTGTACAATTCTATAACACAACATCTGTACATTGCATTGTGTGTTCACCACCCAAAGTGAAACCTATGCTTGGTCATTTTAAAGCATAGAAACAGTTGACATTGATTTTGCTACAGATATCACTCTCTTCTTTCTAATGATTATAGAAATTTTGTAACCTATAATTTGCAATTAAGTTTTCTTTATAGAAACGCATCCCTAAAACCTATCATGTGTAAAAGATGCGTGCCATTAGGTATAAGATGTAGCTATTTCGGGTAATATCCTTCTGTGATTCGATTACTGAGGCAGTAAATTGTCACAAGGCACTTTGGTGTCCAAGACACTCTCGATGAGGTGACTTGAGGATGCATGTCACCTCGGTCTTTCTTCTGAAGAGTGACAATCTGTGAGAGAGGGTGCCCTACACAAATAGCCACAAAACAAGGCAGGGAGAGACGCATACGCATAATGGTGCTTCTTGGTCCGCACCGTTCATCCCTCCACATGAACTCTGTGGGTCCTTTCCACAAGAGAGCTATTGTTCCCAATTTACCAGTGAAGATATCTACTCAGATGACCCAAGGTCGGAGTCAGCAGCTGAGAAATGTAGGGTTTCACTTCCTCCCAGCCCACCAAGCTATATCTACAACTCAGCAGCAAGAATCGTTATTCTATGTGTCCCTGCCAAGATCGGCACCCCGAGAGTTGATCAGAAGGAACCGGAGTGTGAGCTATGTAAATGGATTTGAGGGTGTTGAACATTCCAGAAGGAAGAAAGAGCATGAGCAGATTTTGGACACATGTGATAAAGTGCAAGGGATGCCCCGTTACTTACAAACAGCACACTGACCCATGTGTGAGCACCTGGAGAGAAACAGAGGCAAAGGATCATGGGCAGGAAAGCAGCATGTATGAGACATGGGTAGCGGGTGGAGCTGGGACATAGAGATTTACTCCATGGGGACTGAGAACAACTGGGAACATCTTAGCAAGACAATGATAGGTCATATAGGGGAGTTGGGGAAAGTAACTTGGAATCTTGCTGGGCAGGGGAACTGGAGTGAAATGGGAATTAGTGAGGGTAGAGGGTAAGAAACACAGTGAGGTTAAATAGCAACTCAACATTAACCCGCTTTCCATCTAGAGGTCAGCCAATTCCTAACCACCCCAGCTTTAAAATCCAGTCCCAGTTGGAGAAATTGGGTTTCACAAACATTCATCTTTCTTGTTGAAGCAAATAAGAAACTCAGTTTGTATATATTTTTGAGAGATTGCATGGTAACCCCTTCCTTTCACAAGTGGAGATTCCACCAGATTCCTTTGAAGAACGTCACTCTTTCTTCCAGGAGCCAGAAACAGTAGGAAAACTAAGAGGGAACCTTGATCCCCACCCTTGATGGGGCTTGCAAACTGGTGCTCCTGGGTCTCTACACAGTGACAGCAAATCCAACTCGTTCCATTGAGCTGGCACTGTTGAATTTGTTTTGTTATTCTATTATTTGTTAAAAACATAGGTCTCTGAATAAAGGAACCTGACGTTTTTGGGGGCAGGGTGCAACATTTGGTAAATATTGTCACAATTAATGTTATTCTTCTGCTTGCTTCAGTTTCACTTTTTGTTCATCTGTCTGTATCATGTCTTCGCTCATGTGTTCCCATTTTGTTCTCTAGTGTGGCTGTTGAGTGTACAGGGATTGTGCCACAAAGACATAGAGGCATAGACCAAACAAGTCCCCAGCATGAATCCCATGGGCTGATGTTGGGATGTCTGCAAGAGTGGCAACCTATTTGTGCGAAGGTGACTGGTCAGGCATGCCTGGGTCTTCTCTTCCCTACATATCACCAGCCAGGTCTATGTGAGGACATTCCTTAGCTGATAGAATCATGAACAAAGATTCTCTTTGTAACTACATATGCCAAAGTCAGATGGCCAAGCTGTGGATCACATGGCTTCTTCCTAGCCTGTCCTCTTCAAGGACCCAAGGCGGCATTCGTTAGCTGAGGCTTTTGATGGAGTACAGACTCATTTGTGTTTGTCCTGAACTTGTCTACATTAAAGCCACAACCTCCACCAACAGAGCTCCTGTTTCCTACACATCCTCTCGAAAGAATCCTTGTGACCACCATCCTGATAACTGGCAAAAATTTGTTAATGAAGACGTGGAACTGCAATAGCTATTCTGGTGATATTTTGATGTATAAGCGATACATTTAAGAGGAACTCTGGAAAAGAGATAAAAAGTAAAACATAGTGTGGTCAGCTGTCTCTGATTCGATGCAGAAGCCTCCGAAAAAACAAAGACTCTAGGAGAGCCTCCCTCAAAGATTCTACAGGGAACCCAAGGAAAAGAGCTCACTGCCACTCCAGCCTTCTGAAACCTACCTCCCTGGCGCCCTCTTTACCCGGCTCTGTCCACACCGCCCATGCACAGCACTTCCATCCTTCTGCTCCGCTCCTGACCTCACTGCACTGCCTTCCCCTCAGCGTGCTGCTGCTCATGGGAAATTTTAAACCAGAAAAGAAATCACACTGAATAATTTCCCCTTAAAATTTCTAGATCTATAGAAGATGGGTTTAAACCCTGGTCTAGAGATGAGTTGAGGCTTTAAGAGTATTTCCTAGCTTTTAAAAGTGTTTTGCCTGTTTCATGAAGACAGAAGTCAGTGACAGAAGTCAGGGTTTTGTTAGATAATTGTTGTCTGGGAGCACCATTTCTGGGTCAACCAGCTCTTTTCATTCTTAGGCCCTTAGACAGGGAAAGTGGTTAAAAGCAGCAACGTGGGAAATGTCAGGAAAGGATTTAAATAACCCAGCTGTGGATAAATCAGAAAATGCCTTTAAGGGGCATGAAAAAAGAAATGTATTACCTAAGGCCATTTCTGAAGTCTTTCCTTTAAGTTCAGATTGGGTAAAGACACACAATTATAAACAAAACAAAAATGAATCAAAATAAAGGTGAATATCTCTAGAAACAGGCCAGTCTGATTTTCAGCCTTCGGTGTATATTAATCCTCTTATTCTTTGCTCATGACTCTTAACATCTATTCTTGTATTTCACATCAGTGGTTCATTTTTGCCTTATTTCCTCAGCTTTACCTTCTAATTACTGTCTTCCCATCAGTAATATCTAATCCACCATTCACTCTACTTTTGAGTATTTTTTCAGTGATTATAGGGTTTTATTAAGCATTTTGATGGGTTTTCCGAATTTCTCTTTTCTTGAGCATAGCTGTATATATTTGAAATGGCCCCAAAGTAGAAACAACCCAAATGATCATCAACTGATGGCAGTGTCTGAATCTTTCTCAAGGAGGGATGTACCCTTATGTGCTTACATTTTTTTCTTCCCTTATGTGGGAGCTGTTTCAGGGAGACACACTTTGTCCCCAGTTATGGGAACCTTAGAGGGAGAGAGTTTCGCATTTGTCTCTGCCCAATCAGTTTTAAACTATATATTTTTTTGCATCAACATTTTTGAAAGGTATAAATAACACAAAATAAAATTAAAGGGTAAACGTTGATTGTTTTTGATAAATATCTACAGGAATATAACCATGACAGTCATTTCAATCATCCCCCAATTTCCCTCTAGCTCCCTTGTAGAGAATATGTTTGATCAACCCCCAGCCCCAGGCAACCCCAAATTTGTTTTCTGTTCCTATGATTTTGCCTTTTCGAGAATTTCACATCAATGGAATGAGAGTCATCTGATGTGTTCTGTGTATGTGCATCTGGCTTGTTTTACTTAGTATAATGCTTTTGAGGTTCATCTACGTTATCAGTGTATCAGTACTTTACTTCTTTTCATTACTGAGCCGTTTTCCACTTTACAGGCATACTACAATGTGTTTTTCATTCCCTATTTGTTGGTCATTTGGGCTGTTTTCACTGTTTGGCTACTATGAACAAAGCTGCTGTAAATTTTGCATACAAATATCTGTGCCATGTTTTCTTGCTGCTTTGAGTGCTTGGCATTTCCTTAATGGATGCTGAGAATGGCAAAAACGTGTTGTTTAATATTGAATTTTATTTTATTCCTATACAGACTGTTGGGATTTGTTCTGAGGATCAATTATGTTATTTAGATTGCCTTGACAATTTCAAGATTTGTTTTTAAATGTGTTAGGGTGCATATGAGCAGATTTTAGCACTATAGGCTGCCTTTAAACCTTCGTTTTTCTTTAGATTTTTGGACATTCCACAGACTCTGGGCTCTTCCCTCTCATGGGCTACCCTTTTCCAACCACAGCTCAGAGCTAGTTCCCACGTAGGCATGGGGTTGCTAAGAAGTGACTCTGATGTCATGGATGGGGCTGACTTCCCAGCTCCCCACCCTATACAGGAAGTCCAGCTCCAGTTCCTCCAGCACAAAATAATATCCTCCTTGGCAGGCATTATCTGGTTCCTCATATCCTTTGCTTCTCCTCAAGGATGTCTGCCATCTCAACTTGAATTTTTACAACCTCTGTTTTAACAAAATATGTAGTTTAAGGGATACTAGGCATTTATGGTAGAACTTTCTGAATGGGAAAGCCTTAAGCATTGCAACTTTCTCTGTAAATGTATTTATTTCCTTAGAGACAACCTGAGTGTGTGCAGAGTGGGTGGCATAGAAATAGGGGACTTAGTGTTTGTTCGTCACAGTACCTTACAGGTAATAGAAGAGCAATGCAAGCCAGCTTTACCAAGAACAAGAGTTTTTCTCCTCAAAACATACCCAATAATTAAAAGAAGAATCCAATGTAATGTAATAGATATACCTGTCTTCTGAAACAAGATATACATTCACAATATTCTCTCTAATGAATCCATTTGTGAGTTACATGTGTTACCTTGCTTTTGGCTTCAGGCTGTCAAAAATCTGTCAATAGCAATGCCTCGCCACGGCCCTATGGATGTAGCATTGAAGCATGCCTGTATTTTTCCCTCAAATCCCTTCCTCTTCATTGATTCCAAACATCTAATCCTTGCCTTTCCATTATCCACACTAAATTTGACAAGGTGGGTGAACTATCACCCCTCAGGACCCTAGAGAGAGATTCAGAGGCATTTCCACCTGGGTTAGGTACCATCTCACTGTTTCACAAAGAATGACCTTCACAAGCTCCAAAACTTCTTATATGGTCCAACAATACATTTTATTGTTACCTAGGTAGCTTTTCGATTTTATTACACTGGTGAAACTTGTTTTCTGAAAAGCTTCCAGGAAATAACCCGACTAAATTGCAAAGGTAACAATGATGGGTTTTAAGGTAAACAAGACAGTTGGCTGTTTTGTGAGCACTGAGAGCTCATCCCTTCATCCCGATCTCCAGGTCTAGCAATTTGACCTTTGCTGACTGCCAACAATAGAGGATCCATCCTTAACAAAAGCTTCACTCCCTGCCCACCAGGCTTCCATGCTCTCAACACACCCATCGTCTCTCCTTCTTTCTTGCTGTATAATTACAAAGCCTGCATCGCCTAGTTGTACTGTACGCATTGCTTCTGGGTCTATGAAAGGACTGTCACTCCCCGGGGATGTCCTGCTTATTCTTCCTGAAGGAGCAGTTTGATTTGGGGGTTGAGGCTGGTAACAGCAGCCCCTCGCCCGTGGGCACAGGAAAAGCAGATCCCTCCCGCGTCTTTGCCATCCCAGCTCTACCCTTGACTGTTCTGCATGGTTGTGTTTCTCATAATTGTTTTAAAGGAAAGGAACCCCACAATTTATAACACAAAGAAATTCAAGCCACTTGTCCACAGGCGTAAGAGTTGTTTTGTTTTTTGACAAAAATACCCCAAGTCCATCACTGGGGGCTTCTCCTGATCTTTCTAGCTTCTCCCCTTCCCTGTCACCTCTCTCCACAGAAGTGCTCCCTTCCTGTCCAACCCGTCTCTTGATGACCAGGCTCACTGCACCCCCCACCAGCATTCTCACTTCCTTTCATTGACTGATACTCTGCTTTACCTAAAAGATACGACTCCTGATTTTCAACCTCTGCCCCTCATCTGCTCACTTCCTGCCTTTTCTGGGGAGCGGCCAGTTGTTCCCATGTCTCAGTAATTTCCTCCTCTCTGATCTCCCACAGCTGCTTCACATCACAGCCTGGAAGCCAGGCCTCTTTCATTGTCCCCTGAGCTGTGCAGGGCCACTTAGCTCCTCCCACCACGTCACTCTTCATCTCTTTCTACACCCAAGAGCAATCAGTAGAGTGGGGCTGTCACCTGGTAACTAATAATAAAGTCACTTCAGTTTCATAAATTCTTGTTGTCACACAATTCTAGTTAGAGATTTGAGTTTCCAGCAAGGCGTCTTCCTATGAAGTTGTTCCCACCAAAAGAGTGGATTCCTGTTTAGAATCGGCTGCTGTGAAAGAGCTGATTTTTGCAAAACTACATTTATCTAAGTGGGTGCCAGTCCCTCTCCAGTGGAGATGATTTGGCAAGTGGCCTCCATTTTGTGAAGACAAGAAAACATGAGTGAATGAGAAGAAGAAGAAAAGAGAAAAGCACTTAATTTGGGCATTCCTTGATGAATGACAATCACTCCTTGATGTGGACAATTGTTAAACCTCTTAAAATGCCCTAAAGTATCGGCCATCCCAACTCTCATCAACACAATCACTTTCCTGGGGTACTGGCTTTGTCCAGGGACTCTCAGGACCTCTCTATACACGTGTGGTGAGTGTGCTGTCGCCCCAGGACGGTCCACCCACGTTCACTCCACAGTCTGCATGTGG
>NW_017731724.1:582839-585004 GCF_001890085.2 Hipposideros armiger
TCCCACACAGAAGTGGAGACAGCATTCTCCCCAGCTCGTGTCACTCCTCACTGCCATATCAAATCATGTTTAATTTCTCTCAAGGCTGACAGGTCTCTCATGAAAAAGCGCTTTCAAGAGCCTGGCCTGGGAGCTTCACCCCACCATGGTTCTCAGCGCTAGGATAGGCCAGACCCATCCCTGTGTCAGCAATCCTTGCTTCCCACCCTCTCCAGCTAACAACCCCACCCATCCCACCTCACCCAAGACTCCCCAAGATATCTGCCTTCTTCAAACCCTTCAAAAGCATATGCACACAAGGAATAGTTACACACAAGAGTCACTTGTTTATCTGGTGGTGGCCTCTGTTCTCGCCGACACTGATATGGATTCAAGGCTAAGACACCACATTCCCATCTCTCCGTCACCACCTCTACCTGCCGACCCAGCCACATGGCAGCTGCCCTAACTGCAGGGACTCTCAGAATCTCCGTGTTGGCTTGTCTTGTCCCCAACATGGGGATGACGTCGTTTCTCGTCACTGCATGCCCAGAACACTCAGGCCTCCTCTACTTTCCCATCAGGAGAGAGCACAGGGACCTCTGTGTTGCCCTGGTCACAACTGGTCACCAGGAAGACCATCTTCCCTTGGACTCTCCCTGCTTGCACACACCTGGGCTGGAGCAATAGGACTGACAGCCAATCTTAGATCAAACGGGATAGGTGACAAGGAAAAGAACAACAACGGGATAACTGGGAGAAGAAATGCAAACTAAGTTATTTCAAAAGTATTACCCCTGTTATATGTTTTTGTCCCAAAGCAATCACGACCCCCTTTCTGGGCACAGGATCAGACTGGGGCTTTTACCTGAATTCCTATGCTGATCTCCCACCACCAGGTGTGATGGACACTTCACCCTCCTTTTAAAGAAATCTCATCTCCCAGCTTCTGTATTTGTCAAAGGACCTACCACTGGATGCTGTGGACTGGATTGGCAGCTGGCTCTGCTGCTGGAAGTTGGGTCATCATGCTGGGTCTGTCCTCAGCGCAGTGAGCTTCCATGTGCTTTTGCTGCGAATTTCTAGACTTTCAGTTCCTTGGTTGGTGGCTCTCCTGTGGACTGAATCACAAGAGCTAAAACTACATGTTTCCATTTATTTTTGTCTTCCAAGACATTTTCTTCTTCTACTCCTCTCAGACACCAGAATTGGGCAAAGGCTACTTGGTACTTACGTTAGGGTGTGCAAGTAAAACCCTACTATGTGTTTTTAGAGTCCCACTGTGAATCACACTTGCACCTGTCCCTTCCAGCTGACTTTCCTTTTTCATATATCACCTCTTACCTGGTGCTCCCTCCAACCAGGAAGACACTTTGGGGGAAATTCCAGGACCCGCACTGTCTGAATGTTGGTGTATGTCACTACTCTTCCCAATCCTGATTTCTATAAAACTTTTAAAAATATGAAGCAGTGAAAAATTAAACTAAAAGATCAAATGAGGAAACATATCCCAGCCATAACATGCACCCATGGGTGCTTTTCCTCTCCCATTACTGGGCATGGCGTCATGGCGACCTTGGGCTCCATTTTCTGCGGGGAACTTCAGAGGATGGACTTTCATTCTTTTCACCCCTTAAGGATTTCCATCATCATCTCTTCTGACAAAAGAAAAACAGATTTGCAACAACCAAAACACTCAAAGTGACTCTTTATAAAAAGAAAAACCTCTTTTATTTTTCTGATGATCTCAGAATCAGAGAGCCCAAGTTAATTAGTAACCTTGACCGCTGATCACAAAATATCTATCTTTTCCACAATTCTTGAAGAAATTAAGTACTTCACACTCTTTGTTTAATAATACATACAAATAGTGGAAGTATTACCTTAGATGTGCAGAAAGCTTTTCTTCCTGAGAGCTGTAAGACTATTATATGTTGGAGCAAGTCCTTCCGTCATAACGTGAGGAGAGAAAATAGCTTTGCTCTGATGGGCTTCTCTGTATTCCACAGAACAAGCAATCAAGAATCTAAACATTTCCTTTATCACTGGCACCTCTGTGATGGCAATAGTGACTTGCTTAAGAAATCCTCCAAATATGCAACTGGTCAACCTGACTAATGGTTTCCTCGTAATGGACACATCTGTTATAATATCACTTGGTCTGAAAGCACATTCTCCCTTTACAA
>NW_017731724.1:592089-593833 GCF_001890085.2 Hipposideros armiger
CTGCAAGCTTATGAAGAGCTAAAGTTGGATTTGGAGAAGGTTCAATGAGAGAAATGAAACAATCCCAGATAAGTTTATTTTTGTATCACAAAACAGCAAGAGCAAATGAACACAGAATGACGCGTTTAATATTTCATAGCATTTTCAAAAGTCACATCAAGTGGCAGAATGCACATTTTGTTTCACACTTTTGAAGAGTCCTACATGGGACCAAGTTTGTGCATTTTCTTAGCTGATGGTAGTGAGAACATCGGAGGTTAAAGGTTCATACTGTGCTTTCTTTCAAAGTGCAGAAGTTCAAGTTTGATTTTGGCCAATAGTCATGGTATAGGAGAAAAATCATCAATTTTAGCAGAGAAAACACTGTTAGCTTTCTTAAGATAAATCAAGAGTGGCAACTTTGTGAATTTGTGAAGCAGTTTTCACATTGATTTAAAAAAAAAAGCTGGCAACATTCTAGAAGGTTCTCACTCCATTCACCTTATCTGTAGTAGCTATCCCCAGCCTGTGTCTGATTTTCCTATCTCTATGGACTTGCCTGACGAGGGACAGGAACAAAAGTCTGTAACTTCTACTGGCGTCACACTGACATTCCTACCCCAGAGCACATGCTAAGGTGTTGTCTGGAGTATGTGACATTAAAGTGATGCTAGTTTCTGGACGGCTGCGGCTGGGTTCACCTTAATTCTGAACTCACCATCACGCCTACTCTAATGTCACACCCCCAGTGGGTATGAAAGTCACATCTGCAGGTGATGTGCTTCTTAGTCACTTTCTATTCCTGAGTTCAGAGAGGCCTACAAAAAGGATTTTCTTCAAAGAATAGCCAATCAATCCTCTGCTTTGAATTGGAACCAATAATATCCAGGTGAAATGACAAATCATCATCTTAAACAAGGCACTGGCAACATTTTAGAGGCAATGAAACCATTTGAACTTACAGAGCGTGGCTAATAACGCTTGCTTTCTTCCTAGTGATGTCGTGACAGGAGAGTTTGGGTTTCCCAGAATCCAGGTTTTGTTCCCAGATTGTATTTATTTAACGTGTGAACCATTTGCACTTCCCTTTGAACTCCCAATCATCTAATGTTTGGACTATTTGGCATTAAGTTGCCAACAAGCTGAGAAAGAGCAGGATCCTGTGTGAAATAGTGGCCTCATATTTCTGACTAAATATGGTGGAGTGAATTCTATTCCTTGCCCATAAAATTGTTAGAGATGCCACAGAATGGGTGTCTGGCTCTCCTTTTCTCCTTTCAGGTCTGAGAGTACCCTTGACTAGTTACCCTCGTGGTGCCAACAAAGTAAAACATGTTTGCTTGAGTGAGAGGTGATTGTGTCCAGGTCATGGGCCATAAGCTTCATTGCTTTTTACGGCAGGGCTAATAGGATCTTTTGACAACACTGACACAGCTTTCACAGGGAAGGTACACTTTGGGTCAGCCTCTGAATTTGGTTTTGATGATGCTCTAATTCCCTTTGCAGAATCATAATTTCAAAAGAGAACACGTCTCCATGTCTGATGCCTTTAAAACATGTAGCAAATGTTTGATAATGTAACATATGATAATTGAATAAAAAACTTTGATCCATCTGCTCCAAAAAATATGTATGATGCAACTATAACATAAGCTCTTAAGAAAAGGAGTATAGAATAATCATTTTAGAAATTCTGTGTTCTCTCCATCCTGTACAATGGTGCACTGCAGGGTTGATAGATGATGACTAGTCTAGTCTAGAGAAA
>NW_017731724.1:594629-595956 GCF_001890085.2 Hipposideros armiger
TGGACACAGAACCACCCCACACAGCATGCAAGGACTGCCAGTGCTGCAACCTGACCTCCCCTCTGCAAAGACCTGGAACACCATTCCCTGGACATCTATCAGGCTTCCAGAGCCCACCTGCCATTTACATTTTAATTTTCATAGAGCCATTTCTGCAAATTTGGGGATATGGAAATAATCTGAGCTCAATATTCCTAAACATAGGGCTACCCAACACTTTATGAAACTGTTTCTTTAAATTGGATAGAGTACATACACACATATGCTAATAAGTCTGTATTCCTCAATGGGCATACTATATATTTTCACAGATCTGAAGGTTCATTGGTCAATAAGAATATGTTTCAATGCCTGCCCGGGATATTTATCGCAATGCCCAGAGGCATCAGGTGAACATTTTCCATCTTGTTCCTACTTTCAATAATTATTCAGCCAGCTGCCAAATGTTATGTATTGGTTGTTGGTGGGTAATTTATCCTCCCTTTTTTTTTTCTACTGGGGACCACTATGAATAGTATTTTAATACTCTGAAATGCTTATCAATGATAAATGCTCAGAACCACAAGGGTCATTAGAAACATTTCTAGATACCCTGATTTCTCAAGGTCCATCTTGAAATGCTGTCACCTCCGTGCAGGGAGCAGCTGGAGTGAGTGGATGGGAAGGCAACACTGAGATTAGAAACCAAAGGCACCAGAGCTAAGCATCTCCTTCTCACCTGACCCGGAGGCAGCAGGGACAGCTTGGTATATGGGGAGCGTTATGTACAGCGATGGGCAGCAGAATATGAGAGTTACACCTCATTAATGCTGATGGTAGGGGCTGATACATTACATTAGCTCTATCAAGGAGATGGAAAATAAAACATTGACTTTCATTAAATGTCAGTTCTTTCATACTTTCCATAACATGGGAAAAAAGAAGTTGTTTTCAATTATATTTCAGTACTTTCAATACTTTCTTCATTGGCATCATGAATGTTCAAGATTATTTTTTTTGTAGGGAGAGAGGTGTAGAGTCTATCCAAATGTGAAACAAGTGGTTATTGTACAGATCGGCCCTTCAGGATGTTACTCTGGACCAGACAGGTGGATTTCCGGGCCAACCACGTGGCCAGGAGCTCCCTGGAACGCCATGAAATTCACTAGTCAGAATAAGGCTCGTTTCACAGCAATCCTGCAGAACCCTTTCTCCTCCGTGATGTCTGCGCCTTTGCTCTTCCCGCTCACCTCCCCCAGTGGTAACACAGTAATGCATCAAGACCAAGGGTGGAGACCACCTACCATCACCTCTGCATGTGCAAGCCAGGTCGAATCTTGGGCTTCCT
>NW_017731724.1:601346-607706 GCF_001890085.2 Hipposideros armiger
GTACCACTGTTTTCCACTACATTGTATTTTGGAGGCCCTGTAAAGAAAATGGTTTACTCCAAAGAAATAAAGGATTTGTGTCAAAGGAATAAAATACGATCTTTTAATGGTCATGAAATGAGCCTCTTTTTACGTTTGTATTCCGTTTGATAGCATCTTGAGTTATTTTCCTTGAGTTATGAATACAAAACATTGAAAAAATGGGCAGACATGGATTTATGACTTTAACACAGGATTGACTTGAGTGACATCAAGATAATGTGAGCAAGACCAGCATGATGTCTGAGGAACAACAGCAGAAGGACACATATCCCTGGTATGTTGGTAAAACACTCTACAATGAAAGTTTCAAGCCTTCCAGGGAATGAAGACCACATTTGGGCGGTGCTGATGACGCTGGGCTTAGGGAAAGTTAGGGGAAGCAGAACATGACCGAACTTTTTGTGCTGTGGTGGCCCCATGTGGCTGACCGGTTGCCTGTGGATTACTGGTCCTACGTGTCCCGCCCGGCACAGGGCACATCTTGATGACCTGGCTTTCCCCAGGGTGTCACCTCCATTGGCCACCACAGGGCACAGTGTGACCCATGCTCTAGCCTCCACGCCAATCTGTCCACACTGTCCCAAATGGAACTATTGGAGGTAGGTGCTGGGCACCATCATCAACTCCAATTGAGTCTGAAGGGCTGCAGAGCGAGGCCCCCTGGGCTCTCGGAGACAGAGACCTACAGGTCTGTCCCCTGCACCCAGGTCCTGGGGTGTTTGCACCTTAACCACTATGCTGCTCCCCAAGGGAGCTGCCTTTGCCTCACCTGTGCTCACAGCAGAGGCTGAGGACCCCTCAGGTGTCCCTAAACCCTGACTTCTCCCTCTACACTGGGCCCTTTGCTGCTCCCAACACCATATTCCAGGCCCGGGGACCCCGGGAGGTGCACCCCCTTCCCAGGCGGAAGGACACTGCACAGAGGCTGCCTCCGCCTAGGTTCTCTGTGAGCACAGCCCACACGCTCCTGCCCGCTGAGACTCCAAGCAGACAGGAAACTCCCAACGCAGGGTCCACTACCAGAACACTCCACAGTTATCACCCACTGCCCACATTCGCCTCAGGTTTTCAGCTCTTATTATTGGGTCAATGGCTTAACAAAGTGAAAGGACTCCATAAATCGGACTGTTCCTGGTCTCTGTCTGAAGCCTCCAGGGCTGGACAGCTCCCAAGCTGGGCGGTTGGATAAAGCAGCCGCGGTCCCCCCAGCGACCACTGCAGGTCCTGACTCTGACACGGAAGCTCTGCTCCAGGTACCAAGAGCGCTTTCACAGGTGTTGTCATTTCTTAGTACTTTAGGGTTCGGACTCCCGGGGTCAATGCCAGGCACAGATAGAGGTCCTTTCTGCTGCACTGATAATGTATTTTACTATAACACATGGAAGACACGTGACGCTCTGCATACGTGGATACTTTGTCATTAGTCAAATGAACCTTTTCTGCAGGTGCCCGGGGACGGCTGCGGCCACTGACATCTTTATGACGATTATACAATCCTGTGTCTCATGCAACTAAATATAGCTCTCTAAGGTGAAAATGTTTAACAGGCGCGCATTATTCTGCATAAGGAAAAAATAGTGCCTATTAAATTTCTTTTGAATTTGCTTAGTGTGGCTCTTTGCTTGAAATACGCTTTTTTTTTTTTGCTGTGATTTTTGGTCAGTAAAGCTGGAATAGTTGGTTCAATGGGCTGATTTTTTATGCAAAATTTGATTGATTTTTTTTTTCAAGACTGAAAAAAGACATCCATGTTGTCTCTCTGGACATCCCTGCTACGTAATTGTTTTTACCCATCAGCCCTACAATCACGTCCCTCTGACCTCTTCTCACCCAGCTAGTCTGGTGTGTCAATATCAGCAGCCTAAAGACCTAAAAAATCCAGTTTTGAATATTATAGAGTAATTAAAGATTTTGTGACTTAGTCAATACCACCTCTAGGCCTGTTTTCATGCAGCCATTTGGCTTAGCTGCTCAGACACACAGAAGCAGTGTGTGTTTGTACTGCTTCACAGGAGTGGGTCTTGTACCGTGTCCTCCTGGGAGCTCAAAGCCTTGGAAGGGTTCCTATCTCCTAACCCCAGAGGGCTGGCCGAGGTAAGTGGCTTGTGAACTTGTGGTGGACATGGAGGACCAGTCAGCTTTGCAGAGACGTCAGGTGGTGGCCTCCCTCCACACAGATCACTCCCTGTACACACTCCTGCAACCTGGACCTTGACTGCCTCTGAGGGCAGCGGGCGTCCCTGGACCCTGGGTGCTGTCCAAGAATGTCGTCTGACCAGGACTGCTGTGGTTCCAGCCCCCACACAATCCTCCCGGGCCCTTTTCCTGTGGTGTCCAGGGCTTACCACTCACACTGGGATCCCACCACCCAGATCCGACCTGCTCCACTGCTGACAGCCTGTGTGAACCTCAGCTAGGGACCTCCCTTCTCTGACCCCCAGAATCCCTGTTTGTACGATACAAATAAAAATCAGTGGCTGATACCCCTTCTCTACAATCCACAGAAGCAAAATCTCTGACAACAGATTTTTCATCACTTGCCTGGCAGCAGGTCTGGACCGGGCCTGACCCATCTGTTGCAGAACTGAGCAAAACTGCCAGTTGGAGCACCAGCGTATCCACTTGGCCCACATTTCATGACAGAATTGTTACAGAGATCGGGTATGGGGTGTGGCCCCCAGAGCCTGCAGGGTGTCATGTAATACACAGCATGTGCCCCCTGTGACCCGTCTAGAACCTGAAAAGTGCTGCCGCCCAGAGCCCATCCCTATCTCCAACAGCGTCACGTACAAACCTGGGGACTTTGGCACCTACATGAGTGCTCTTTGTGAGGATCAAATAGGACACTCTTGTCATTTGATACAGTGTCTGGCACATGGTGACTGACCTGACCATATTTTGGCTATGATTACTTTTATGTGAAGTGGCATATACCGTATTTGCTGGCGTAGAAGACGATTTTTTGGCCCTGAAAAATATGCCTCCAAGTGGGGGGTCGTCTTATATGCCAGGTACACTTCAGATAGACTGCCCATAGTGCTTGCCCCGTGCCATAGTGGCCTCCCGATGCCCGCNAACAAAAAACTCCACACTATGGCTCATTGAACAATGATCAAGTACTGTTGACCAGAATTTCACGATGTCATATTCACGATGCTTTTAAGGACGTCTATTTTTGGCAGCAATGGGGTACTCGTGGCTTGAAATGCACTTGAAATGTATCCAAACTTCATCTCTGAAGTCTTGGAAACATGGGCAGTCATGGAGCACAGGCCTTGAGGAAGGAGGGGATTACAAGAAGCCAAAAATATACGCGCTATTAGTATTCATCGTAGTTATTAAGATCCGTAAAGTAGGCATTCGAGTAAGTCTTCCCAGTGAGATGCGGGTTGAAGTATTTGTTTCTTTCCTCTAGGATCAAGTTGTTTTTGTTAAATGCCTGTAAAAAATAAAAATAAAAGATTTAAGGATACTCAGTAAATAGTATTTCCAAAAGAGAACAGAGCTAGGAGACGATTATGTTGAATTTGAGCTCTCTCCTGAAGCTCTGTCACTGGAAAAGGTGTTTCCTCACTTACTTGCTTCGTCACATTGTTTGCTCTACTGAGGATTTGCCTTGTTACTAGAATCAGGTTGGCAGTTTTTGATATCTTCCAGCCTATTGTTAAATTTTAGGGAGGAAGTTTCCAAGACTTAGAAAACCTAAATCTAAACCTCGAGGAAACCTAACACTCTAGTGAATTCAAATTAATAAACACTTTGAATGTTATCACATATAACTGAGTAGATATTTAAGCAGCTTTCTGATTAACATAGATAGGTACAATAAGGCATTTTGACAGAACTTATTTAAGTAAATGCATGAAATTTTGAATGACTTAAGTTCTTTCCCTTTTCTGCACTTATTAGAAAGTGACTACTATGGGCAACTCTGATACAAATGTGCTTAATTAACAGTCATTAAAGCCTCCTGCACTTTCAAAGAGCTGAACTATCCTAGATGGAGGGAAATACCAAAGGGACCAAAATAAAGAAGAAGCATGGTAGGCAGAGGCCAACTGTCCAGGACTCTTCTGAGCAATGTATCAGAAGAAAGTTCTGGAAGAATTTATTAGTGATTAGGCAACAGTCAGTGCCCCCAGAGACTCTGTTCTCAAAGCAGCAATATTTCTGACCACTGGATCTTATATGTGAACGGAAGACCAGCTAACTCATCTTCAGATGCCTGAAGCATTAAGAGTGACCACAGATAAGCTGACGAGTTGGAATCACATTTAGAGAACCCATTCCTGGATTCTGGAAGGTTGATTGGAAGGTTCCTGCTCATAGGAGACCATGTTCTTCCTCAGACATGAGCGTTCAGTTCTAAGAGAGTGTAAGGGGCGTTGTTAATTCCTGGTGCTTAACTCCCCAGCTGTCACCTGACCAGTGTAAGGTGGTGATGGACTCTGGATCCTGGTGAAGCAGGTCCATGGTTAAAAGTCATTGGTTCTGTCTGTTCAAATGGTGGAGAATGTGGGCCTCATGGTGGGTGGGGGACAAGTGAGGTCACTGTGGCCCTCGAGACATAAGACCTTTCAACCACTTGATGCTGTAACAGCTGAAGATCTTCCATATTCCCCCATCAGAAGGAAATCAGATTTCAAAGGAAACCATCATAGCAGAAAGAGCACATCGAAATATGTCCTAAGAATGCTTAGGGGAACTATCAACTTAGCAGGAATATCAAAATATAGGTCACTGGGCTGGTACGCCCTTCATTCACATGGGCAGTAGGGAAGGTCCGGTGCAGTAGACAAGGGCTCTTGATGTCTTTCCAGCTACACCCCTGACCTCGTGTGTAGACACAATGGGAACAACAGCTACAGTTTGCTGGGTGCTGGGCCCTAGCACCTTAGCCCATTGAAACCTCACAACAATGATAAGGGAGCACATGTTGTATCCATTTTAAAGACAAAGAAACTGAAGTTCAAAAAAGTAACTTGTACTCTCACCCACGATGCAAAATGCCTCAAATGAAAACTACCTTTATCTTGCAAGGCACTTTTCAAGGCATTTTATATAAATTATCTCATTTGATTCGCATTATTTTCAACTTATTTAGGGGAAAACGGAGGCTTAATGAGTAAGTTTATTTGGTTGTTTAGTGACTTGTGAACCCAGGTTTGTCAGGTCCAATGCTGATACACTCTCTACTCCTTTTCCTGGGAAATAGGAGAACGATCATTTACTCTAAATTTCTGGGTCAAACACTGCGTTAAGCATCCATTGGGGAAATTTAACAAAATACACCAGCCACACAGCACCTTTACATCATCCAAGCTGAAGAACCCCCATTGTGCTTGAAACTTATTTGAACATAGTCTTTATGGTAAGATGAAAATTTTTCCCCAGGATGCCATCCTGGTGATTCCTGAAATGGACCTGTATGTCTGATTGCCCAGCCTTGGTCCTCATTACCACTGCCCGGCATGTGTTGGTCCCTGGCCTGCGGCTCTTCTCTTGGGCATCGCCTCCCTTTGGATGCAGGAGGCACAGTGGAGGCAGAGCTGGACACTGGCCAATGACCTAGTGTCTTCCAGGATTTTATCTGTTGCTGTTTCCATGTCCTATTTTTAACCTACATGCCAAATACGAGGTGCCATCTTTTCACTGGCAAAGCAAAGCTAAAGTGGCAGCTCATCATAAGGGGTGTCCATTACCTTGTCCCCACCTTGTCACCTGCACCACCACCATGCGCTCTGCCAACAGCCCCCAGGCCCAGCTGCCTTTTCTGCACATCTGGCTGCAGCGGCCACTGCCCATCCCTTACCTTGATGGCCTCCATCGAGTCGTACTTGTCCAGTTTGTTGATGTGGTTAGTTATGCTGGTGTTGAGAGGGGCGGGCGCGACGGGATGGATGACAGTGGCATCGTGGGACTGCTGCTGGTAGCGCTGGCAGTAGGTGTAGACGAGGAGTGTAAGGAGGCAGCCCAGGATGGAGCTGCTCAGCCCCACGGCGACCATGTGGAACATGTTGAATTCTGGGGAGACAGCACCAAAAGTGATGCTACGCCAGGAAGGGGCATGCGACCCCACAGCTCCATGGGCTTGGTGCAAACAGAGGCAAAACAGCAAGCCCGTATCCATTCAAAATTAAAGGAATAGTAGTGCCTTCCTTTGAAATGGTATGGCCACCAAGATGCTTGTCCGTGGTGAGCACAGTATATTTTAATGCACTAATTGTATTGTTATTATTATTTTATTTTAATGCATTAGTTTTATTGTTATTATTATTATTTTATTTTAATGCATTATAATCAGTCTTTTGGAGATCA
>NW_017731724.1:611359-627630 GCF_001890085.2 Hipposideros armiger
TATAAATATAAATGTTGAAATCAAATCTGATATTGTTTTACCTTTTATTTGGTGTGTGGAAGGTGTGCGGAAGAGGGGGTAGTCTTATACGGCGAGTCTATAACAAACTCTGTATTTTGAGTGGAAATGTTAGGGGGTCGTCTTATACGCCCAGTCGTCTTATACGCCGGCAAATACGGTAGTTGTTTTGCAGCTGGATCTCCAGTTAGCGACGGCCAGTCTGGGAACTCACTGAGCTGACCCCGGTCAGGCACCACACGCTGCCCTTCCTGGGGATATGACTGGTGGTTCCTGAGGGGCTGGGAGTCCCCACTGTAAGCTCAGTGCCCCTCACAAACTGGCACAGAGCGAGTGCTCAGCAAAGGTCACTGAGTGAATAAGTCATGAGATGGCTGACGAAACAGAAAGAATTAACAGACAGCGAACTCTCACTCCGTGTAGTTAATAACAGTAAGTGTATTCATAAAACATGCCTTGGAGCTCCAGGTTCCATCTGAACGTAAGTAGAGACCAAAGCCTCTGAGACCAACCTGGCTGAGTTGCCTGGGACTCGCCGGGGTGGATGGATTATGGGAGGGATGGTTATTTACACGTCATCAGCCTATGAGGACACACATCTGACGATGACTGCTTGTGTGGATTTTGGCTCCAATTACCAAAGGTGGATTAGGGCTGAGCTTGGATCCATGAACAGTGAGCCCCTCTTGTCCAGACAAGGTAGACACAGACAGGGAAGTCCAAATTTATCATAGACTTGAACCAGAAAACATTGATTTTTGTCATTCAGGGTTGCAGGAAATTTGAAAAATTCCTCTAGAGATGTAGGTATCACTTTATGCCCCCTTACAATTTTGTCACTCCTGCAGTCAGGAGCTTTGAGGCTGGCTGCCATGAATTTGCATTATAACTCTAAACAAAATTCTTGAATACGGCTTTATTCATGGGAATCTAATTATAGATTTAGCATCTATATAATATCAAGCTATCCAGGTCACTGGTTCATAAAGCTCAGCATTCACCAGAATCACCTGACAGGCTTGTGAAACCAGAGTGCTGGGCCCACTCAAAGGGGTTCTGAATCTGCAGATCAAGGCGCAGCCAGAGAATCTGCATTTCTGTCACATCCCAGCCGATGCAGAGGCTGCTGCTCTGGGGACCCCACTTGAAACCACTGACCCAGATGTTGAACATCGACTCGGCGTTTATGCTCCCGAAGTGTAAAGTGTTTGGGTTCTAGGAGATCCTCCTGTCTCTTTTTTCTTGGCCAACAGCACACACATCATATGAAGCACAGGAAGAGGGATGATTGGAAAATATCAGAAATAATTTAGAAAGTAGTTAAAAGGCAGAACTTACCTCCACACCTTTTCTCTTCCACGCTACTGGATCTCGCCACAGATACTTCTGGAAAAACAAAAATGCAATCACAACGCATAGAGGATGTTGAGTAGAAAGATCACATCAATGATTCATTTACAAAATGTCTAATGGCTTTGAGTTTTATGTGAGTCAAAGTTTCAAAAGCCTGATGTTTTCACAAAAATTGTATTTGTTTCTTTGTTTTAACCAACCTGACATGTATTTGGTCAAGGTCACCTTGATTTGAAAAGGGTCAGATTCATTATCACAGAAAGCAAATGCCATGGTCCCTTGGGCTGACACTAGGAAACTGACTTCAAAATAAGGCCAGAGAATGTGCTGACTTTCTGATACAATACGTCCACCAGCCCTGGAGGCCCACAGTGTTTGCCTGCAGTGGGCCTGTCTCAGGTCCTTTGTTTCATCGAAGCCCTTGTTGTCACATTCCCTGCAGAGGGGACCAATGCACCACAGCTCAAAGAAATGGCCAGAACAAATAAAGTCCCTGTTCAGAGCCCATTCCTGCTTTGCCTTGCCACAGTGAAACCCGGGAGTAAGACCCCAGTGGGAGGTGAGATCCACCTACATGTTTTAACCCCCAAGGATAAAACACCATTTCAGGAGGCCAGAAATGCTCTTCTCCCTGATACTGATGTTTCATTAGAGACTAAGAATTAAAAATGTCTATGATTCAAAAGGGGCACAACAACAATAAATGCTGCAGATTTATACCCTATGCGACTGGAAGGCCCCGCAGGGCTAAAGCTAACACTTGCCTCTAAAATATTATCTTTTCCATAAATGGAGGAAGACAAGTTATTGTCTATTGTGACTTTGGTCCATCACAGTCCTAAGCCAGAGTGGGCAGATGGCAAATGATGTGTCAGTATGTACACCAGGCTGATGGTGAGCATGTGACATGTGACCAGCTATCACTGATAACTACACATCAATTTCACTGGAAAAGCCAATGACAAGAGGGCCAGCCATCTCTTCTCCAAGATGACAAGAATGATGAGTTTCCATTTTACCAAATATAGTCAAGAAAACAGCCCTTTTCCCGTGTAAACATACATACAGCGCTGCCAAAGCATTTAACTTATTAATTAAAATAACCAAATAAGCCACTTTAATTTTTTTTTTTTGAGCAAAACCTTCTGCAGGCGTTCTAGTCAGCAAATTGTAGAAGACATTGTGCTTAAGAAAATTTTAAAACTCATGGCCTAAAGTCAAGCCCAAATCCACAGTCATCTATAAATCTACACGTGAATCATCTTGAAATCACTGAGTTGCTAGAATCATGCTTCGCCAAATGGGACCTAAAGAACAGGTAAAACTCCCACCTATGAGTCATTTCCCCTCTGCACGTGGGAGGTGGTTTTGTTCACACTGATAAGCACCTCTGGCCTTACCTGGGATGAAGTTGGAGTCAAAGCTACACGGCCGGCTCTCGGTGGTGTTCCCAGAACACTGGCTGCCCACGGGGAAGAGAAGGATGCACTGGCGCGCGCGGACCTGGGCTCCAGTCACATCACACTGAGACCAGTCTGACCACTCCGACCAGCTTTCTGCAGTGACCAGGAGAGGGGAGACGCAGCATCAAGACCCACTGAGCAATCAACCTTGAAGCACTGTCAATTACATGCATTACTTTAACTCTCCATATTAGCTTTGTGGGGCTTCTATAATAAATACGAGGTGCTCGTGTCTTCTGACCAGTTCCATGAATAATACACACACGAGCATGAATAAAAGAACTCGTGTATTTTGACCAGGCATAACGCTTAAAATACATTTGCTAAAACCCACATTATTTTAATGCTGTACAGTAACTGAATTGGACACTGAGTAGCGAATCCATGACAGCCAGTTGTGCACAGCCCACGAGTGGTGGGGGGACAGAAATCTGCCATACAGACACCGTTTCCACCCGAGTAACACTCCTCCGTGACGATCAGCCTGCCAGCGCTTTCCTGGAAATCTCCCACAGGCCTCATTGCTCAGGCGACAGAGACCATGTGCGTTCCTGGGAGAACCCCAGCTGCTGAATGGGGGCTTCAAGCTACTGCCAGTACTTCCTCTTCCATTATACAAGCAATTCTGCAGAGTCGATATGCCCAAGTCAGGCTGTGCTTGAGGCAGAATTCATCTTAACCCATGTTTGCTGGCACAGAAGCATATGAGATAACACCCAGGTCTAGGGCCAAAGGTGAGCTATGGAAGCTCACGTCACCCCGTGTGGAGGATTCACTAGGATTTGTGAAATTCCCCCAGGCCTACACATGTGTGAGCGAGAGAATGACGCTCGCATTTTGAGCAGATTAAAAAAAACAACCACAAAAAATGAACTCTTGATACGATTTATGAAATATTAATCAACATAAAAGCATATTTTCCTATGCAGTTTGCATCTTTCCCTCTTTTTAAATGTAAGCATCATCTTTGCAGTTAAGCGGAAATTTGGAAATCAAAACTGGTGCCTTGATCCATGTAAAAGGTACATTCTCCCTTAGAAATGTGTCAAGTGCCAGTTTTTGTGAGAATGGCTGTGAGAATCTGCTTTCTGGGCACTTTCCAATATACATGGACCCTTCCAGAAAGATCTGCCGGAACAAGCGAAAAAAGCAAGTCTGGGTGTTTCAATGTCGAAGTTAGACTCAGAAGAGAGTCTCATTTTCATTCCAACGGTCCCCACACGTCAGGCAAGAAGCGAATTCTTGGCTGGGCGCTGCTGCAGCTCCTTCCCTGAGCGCCTGCGCCAGCCGGCCTCAAGCCCGGACCTGCACCCACGGCCCCCCGCACCCACGGCCCCCCACATCCACGGCCCCCACACCCACGGCCCCCACACCCAGTCCTGTTAGCAGCTTCATGAGGCCTCTCCCTGCACCCCCGTCACCAGGTTAACTGTTTTGCAAAGGCTTTGTTATAAGTGGGGAGCACCATTTTATTGCAGGACAACGTGTTATGACGTCACTTCAAGGGTGATAGTGTGGGGCTGATGCGTCTGTCCCCTCTTTCAGTACCTGTGATGTGGTATCATCAATTTCACCATTTCTACACCGAGGAAACAGGCGCGTTTGTCCCCACATAACCCCACAGCGAGGCCGGGCGGCCTGGGCTTACCGGGGCAGGGCTGCGTGTTGCAGAGTGCCTCCTCTGTGTGCAGCCCCAGGCAGATGTCACCTCCGTAGGCGGGGGCGGGGTTTGTGCAGGAGCGGGTCCTCATGTAGTGTCCACCGCCACAGGTCGCCGAGCACTTTGACCAGGGGGACCAGCAAGACCACATGCCATCCACTGCAAGAGACACAAAGTCCATCGGATGAGGCCACAGATAGAACCTGCCAGGCGGGAACACGTTATGCTCTGCCGGCCACTCACAGTGGGTCTTTGGGGTCCTCCTCCTGGCGAGGGCCCCTGTCCTGCTGCCTCCTCCCTACATGGTTTCAGTCCCTCTGATTCATTCCCTGGAGAAGTATCGCTAAACATAACATGTAAGCGTGAGGATGGCAGGGCTGCAATGTAACAAAATCGCGTCCCCGGGAATGACCGCGAACCACGCTGTGCCGTGACTGATGTAATTAACCTCTTGCTTTTGCTAACTGCACAACCGAGCTGGCCAGAGGAGACGTACAACCAAGGACAGAATGTCCCAGTCACGGCCTTTCTTACTAATTGGATTCCGATCTGCTCCAGGACTGTGGGATACAGCAAAGCTCACAGGCCCTGTGGGGAAGGACTGTGAAGGACACTCAGATGCGGGCACCGGACAGCCACACTAAGTGCACACCAGGCAGGGCCAACGGCGTGTGTCTGGGATGGACTGAGCAGAGGACTTGCTACCTGCACCAGACTGCAGGCTGGATACAGAGGTGACTTCTGTCACTGGGACATTGGGCAGAGCTGGCCCCTGCACTAACTGTTGCCGCACCTGCTGGTAACCTCCTGTTTTCTCCAGGCTGGGCTCCTGATACCTGTGGAAAGGCCACCTGAACGCTGGAGTCAGCTGACCCACCTGGACCCAGGTGCAACCTCCTGCATGAGCTGACATTGCTAAAGCTGACACCTCACGCCTACTTCGGTCTGACATCATCAGATAGGATCTGGTCCTGGCTGGCCCTCCCTCCTGCCAGCCAGCTCTGCCCCATTTTGCTGAGTCCCAGACTAAAGCTGGACTTTGTCAAGATGTCTCTAGACTCTAATTAGTGAGCAGAAAAAACAAAACACAAACAAAACAAAACAAAAGAAACGATCAAAAGCACAGCTAACTACATAAAAAAAGCTGAAGAGGTACCCACTGATGTTATATGTAGATAGTATCATGTTTTATTTCCTCTGCATCTCACAGAAAATAAAACAGAAGCAACCAGGAAAGGGAATGCCAAAATTGTTAACGACCCAAGGCTGTTTTGTCTAGAATGACCTATTTTGTATTTAAATACACCCATTGTGATTTAATAAATCTTTACGGAGTAATAGTTTTTCCTAGAAATAGGTATAGATTAAAAAATAGCATTTTAGAGAAAAATGAATAGGAACATCATGTTTATGATGGTATTTTAATTCACAAAATGTAAAAACAAAACAAAAAAAAACATTTGAACACAATTTTAAAATGAGTTTGTAACGTAGCTGGGAATTTTGTGAATTCAGAACTTGCAGAATTCAACATTTTCCCCAAGAGGCAATGAGTATGTCAGGAAGTAAGAGGGAATGAAACAGATATCTGACACTGACTGTAATACCAGAAAAAGGAGGCAGGTATGGGTTTGCCCAGAACTTTAAAATTTTCAAAAATCCTTTGCCATATCTGTTCTCGCTGGGGGAATTCTTGTTGGCAGTTTTGCTCTGTCTGTAACCCAAGTAGAAGTTTGGTCTCACAGGTCTCACTTGAGTGCATACTTGCACAGGCCCACACTGAGGCACAGGTAAGTCACAGCGCCTTGGAATGGCAGGTGTCACAGAGCTCGGGTGTCTGAACGCACACGAGGCAGTCCAGCGCTCAGAAAGGTCTAACATTTCATCCAGATTGATGCTGGAGTCGGACATAGAACCAACTGTGTCATCTGAAGACCCCTGGCTTTTCTCTTGCATGATGAACCTGCATTTCAATGACCAGCTGGTCCATGAAAAGGTGCCCAACATCACTAATCAGCAGGGAAACGCAAATCAAAACCACAGTGAGATGGCACCACACACTGTCAGAATGGCTATCATCACAAAAACAATAGATAGCAGTGTTGGCAAGGATGTGGAGAAATTGGGACCCTTGTGCCCTGTTGGTGGAAATGTAAAACGGCACAGCTGCTGTGAGTAACAATATGGTGGTTCCTCAAAAAAGTTCAAAATAGAACTACCGTATGTTCCAGCAGTCACACTCCTGGGTATTTATCCAAAAGTACGGAGATCAGGGTCTCGGAAAGATATCTGTGCCCCCACGTCCAGTGCATTATACACAGTAGTCAAGATATGGAAACATAAATATCAACTGACAGATGAATGGGTAAAGGAAATGAGGTATATATTGTACATTCCACAGAATATGCCATTAAAATGGAGGGAGCTCGGGGAGGGGAAATAGGGGTTGCTGTTCAATGAGTGTGAAGTCTGAGTCACGCCAGATGAATGAGCCTGCAACCCTGTGCTGGAGCTAACAATGCTGTATTGTGCACTAATACACACCTTCAGTCGGTCCCTCTGTTAGACCCCTTCTCATTCACACTTACTGCTTTCATAGTAAAGACAACACCAACTGTCTTATACAAATTTGAATACTGGTAAAAAGAACTACCTTTGTTGGCCAAGGTGTGAAATCCTTAGTTCTGAATTAAACATGGATTGACTAAAAGGAGTGAAGGCCAACGCCAAACTATTTCTCAATGTTGGAGGTAAATTGTGTAGGTGAAGAAACTAGTTGGAACAACCCATAGATGATGAAAAGGGGTCACTGCAAGACGGGCTCGCCTTTCACACTGTATTATAGTTTAGCATACACATTAGAACTGGACATCAAATCCTTCACTGATTCATTTAAAATTGTATTTTACATACACCTTTGATTTTCTCAGATTTGTTTGAAACTTCATCATAATGAGGGAGCTTGTTTTTTTTCATAAAATACAGTGCCCATCTGTACGTGTGTGCTATGGACCCAACCAAGCCATGGAAGAGTAAATTCTCAGGAGGAGAGTGTCTGAAATGAGGTAAAAATAGCCCTATAACTGGACCTCCTTGTGGCTGAGCAGCTCGGCATCCAGAGCCCTGAGGAATCCTCACCCGTCCTTGCTGAGTTACACACTGTCACGTGTTAGGAATTTTCCAGGAGGTGGGACAGAGGAAGGACATTTGCCCAACTCAGTCTTGCAAACCCATCTACTCCCAAGTGGAAAGTGATGGGGGCTACTCCGAATGTTTTCACAACCCTCTATGGAATTTTGGCTTTCAGAAAGAAAATGAGGACAGAGCTATTTTAAGGCATTAAGGTTATATATACACATGATACTGCTTGACCATCAAATCAACAAAAATAAACCCAGCCCAAGGTCATGTTAACGGGTGTCTGTGAGACGGGCACTGGGCCTGCTCTCCAGGGCAGGGCAGCACCCCAGCATCGGGAGGAGTCCGCACGTTCTGCTCACGGCAACCAGGACTCGTGTCTGGAGCCTGGGGGGGCGAGAGTACAAGGAGGGGTCCTGACATTCCCATGTCGCCCCCCCTGCTCGGTTTACAGCACGGGCTTTAATCTAACGGTGTCGCCTCTCGGGCTCCCTCCCAGCCCCGGGGAAGGAGCCCTCGCTCTCAGTGCTGGACTGTGGGAACCAGCCGGCGGTGTGACCTTTCCCAGCCCCTCGGAATCGCTTGGCTGGGAACGCCGGGTGTTCAGAGTGAAGGGTCTCCTGAGGCTGGAGAAATGCAGGCAGAGCAGCCTCGGAGAAGGGGCAGCTGCAGGAGCAGGGATGCTATTGGGAGGTTCAGCTATTGGGTCGTCGGAAAAGTCATGATGCATTTTTGCAATGAAAAACATAGAAAAAATACATCATGATTTTTCTGACAACCCAATAAAAAGCAGGGAACTGTGTATTTTCAGTTTAATGTACACATATTTGCTAATCCACCCACACTCCATCATCCATCTACTCATTTATCCATCACCCACCCATCCATCCATCATCCATGCACCCATCCATCCATCCATCCATCCACTCATCCATTCATCTACCATCCACCCATCCATTCATTTATCATCCATCCATCCATCACCCACGCATCAACCCATCATCCATCTAGCCATCCATGATTTATCCATCCATCACCCACCCAGGCATGCATGCATGCATTCATCCATCCATCCATCCAACGTCCACCCATCATCCATCCATCCATCATCCACCTATCCATCTACCCATCCATCACCCACCCAGGCATCCACCCATTGACCCATTCATCATCCATTGATCTATTCATTCATCATTTTTCCATCATCCATCCATCCATCCATCCATCCATCCATCCATCCATCCATCCATCCATCCATCCAACAAATGTTCACTGAGCACTGCTACAAGCCAGTTGCTTGTTCAAAGAACTCAGAAAGTTGCTTATGCCTCCTGGAAAAGATGTTACATTTCCATGTTGCTGTGCCTTTAAAAACACTGTACCTGGTGTTTGGAATGACCCCCCACTCCCCATCTCTGCTTCTCTATGTGGCCAACTCTTATCTGTTAATCAAGACTCGGCTCAGGGGCAGCCTGCTCGGTGTAGCTGCCATGATTCCGGCTCAGTGGGTCCTTGGCTGATGTAACCACTGCATCTTGTCACCAGCCCCATAGCTGGTGACCATACTGGGTTGGCATTATTCACAGGACGCCTCCTCACCGAACTCTAGGCTCCTTCTAACCTGGACCATATCACTGCATCTTTCTTTACCCTGAGGACAGTGCCCAGTGGACTATCCAAAAGTGTTTGCTCATCAGTTGAGTGAAGGAAGGAAGATCAATAACCAGCTGCTTGTTTTGCAGTCGGTTCAACTAACAATCCCTGGCAGGTGTTTCTAGTGTGTGCCAGGCCCATGCTGGGAGCTGAGGGCACTGCAGCGAGGGAGTGAGGCCGTCCCAGCGTCCCCGCCCTCCGGGAGCTTTCACTCTGACCCAAGGCGAAGGCAGCGCACACAGCTGTAGGCAGCACTGGGGATGGATGGAGGCATCGGGTAAAAGGTCCTGACTGTGGGAAGGTCAGATAGAAGTGACAAAGGTGACAGGGCTGCACCCAGGGCTGTGGCAGGAGGAATGCAGAGAAGACAGAGCCTTGGGGTTGTGGCAGCAGACGAGGCCTTGGGTGGGGGCTCTTTTAGCTCATTTTATTAAAACTGTGCTTGTTTGGGAAGTCCGTAGAATCAAAAGCCAGGTGTCAGGAGGAAGACCCAGACAATACAGCTTCTGTGGGCCTCCAGGAGAGGAGTGTGTGTTTAGAGGACTGCGCTGGGGAGCGGGTGAACCCCTGCTGACTGAGGGTACAAGGGACTGGCTTGGCAAGCCCCTGGTGGGTCACCCTTGATAATGGTCACCCTGCAGGGGTAGTCTGGTGAATAAAGGCCGTTTCTGCAGGGCTGGGCCCATCGGAGCCTGGGAGGGGCCAGCCTCCACTTGTCCGGACAGGACACCTCTCTGCAGACCACGGCGGCAGGGCTGACTTCTCCATCAAGCACCGTGCCTAGGGCCCACAATCCTCGGAGCGGCTCACGAGAACGTTTCAGCTTATTTTAAATCAGAAGAAATAAATGAATATAATCCAGCCTAGGTTTTATTTGTTTTTAAATCAATGCAGTTGGAATGTATTATCTGTGATTTATGTATCTGTATGCATATGTCTGGTATGTATACACAGGCATACCTCTCTTTATTGGGCTTGGCAGAGGTTGTGTTTTCTTATAATTGAAGGTAAGACTCTCCACCAGCAAAAACATTACAACTTGGTGAAGGCTCAGATGATGGTGAGCCTTTTACAGAAATGAAGTCTTTTTAAATGAAGGCATGTACATTGTTTTTTTAGACATAATGTTATTACTCACTGAATAGCCTATGGTATAATGTAAACATAACTTTTATATGCACTGGGAAACCCGAAAATGCATGTGACCTGGTTTATTGCATTGCTGGCTTTATAGCAGTGGCCTGAAACTGAACGTCAGCATCTCAAAGGTATGCAATAGTTTTCCTTTTCACCCCTCACAAGGTGACAGCCCCCCTCCCCCCATAGTAATAATAAAAACAAAATAAAGATTATACAGGAAGAAAAAAAAGGTATGAATGTGTGTGTGTGTGTAGATAGATAGAAAGATAGATAGATAGATAGATAGATAGATAGATAGATAGATATAGATAGATAGATATAGATATCTCATCTCAAACATAAGGCCGTGGAAGAGGGCTGAGTCTCCCTAGATCAGAAAGTCTCCCAAAGCCCTGATTGTTCAGATTTTACCGAACTCCCCAATCCACTCACCTGGGCAGGGCAAAATGTTGCATTCCTGGTACTCCAGGGACGGGCCCAGGCAGGGCATGCCCCCGTACTTGGGCTCAGGGTTGTTGCAAACCCGCTTTCGGTTCCGGATGCCCCTGCTGCAGTCGCGGCTGCACTGTGACCACGACGTCCAGGCTGACCACGCCCCATTGACGGTGTGGGCGGAGTATCTCCCCGCGCGCAGGAAGTCACCAGTAAGACCTGCCAAAGCAAAGGCTAATGTGTGAATCTGTTCGGTGTCCAGGTCCCTGGAGTCCAATCAAACTTTCATTCTGTATCAGCTGCCTGCTTTCTTCCTATAACTACACCCTCAAATTCAGTTGAACACTTTTTACCCTTCAAAAGCCAAACAACAACAAAAAAACCCAAAAACAAATTGCAGTAGAGTGGGAACCTCCTGTGCCTCGGGCTTGTCCCTACACTTACTAGGAAATCAGGGTGCAGGTCAGCACTCAGCTTGAGAGTGAGGAGGCGTCCTCACACAGGCCAGAGGTCTTACGTTTGTAGTTCATTTTTCTGAGACTTTTTACAAAGAAAACACAACTTTCTCACTTCCCTTGGGAATTCTACAGCAACCTGCCCTTGGACACGGTGAGGTAGGTGAGCGCTCGCCACTGGGGACGAGGTCTGGAAAACGGAAGGGTGATTCAGACATTTTCTAAACCTCTCCCTTCACCCGTTCACCGTTGCAAAGGGAAGTAAGGCTGGTGACAGACGTGGAGTAAATGCTTCCGAATCACAGGCCGTGGAGACACATGTCTGCCCCAGAACCAAGCAAGGGGGCTGAGCCCACGGCCCGGAACCGAGCACAGTCTTGAGTGGCCTTGCCATGTGGCACGCGCTCCCATGAAGCTCACATCGCACTTACCAGCAAGATGTGCTTCCCCAGGGACAAGTGCAGATGTAGGAGGAGCAGAAGTCGGGGTGGTGGGTGTTGGGGGAGGCGAGTTGTCTCCGTAGAAACAGACTCTGAGTACTGACTGTGTGTCAGGTCTGCCCCCAGCACTTTGCACTTGTCATTTAATTAGCCACAGTCAAAACTCCTGTTCGTTTTAGGGAAAATGCCTACCCACTTATTATATTAAAAAGTGCTAAGTAATTTTCTCAAATGTAGGCAGTGTGACACAGATTTTAACAAAAAAAGTCTCAAGGGAGGCACAAAAAGTTCTGGGGAAGTGTGACAAAGCCAATGTGCCAACAACTGTCCTGCCCACTGTGAAGCAACTTTGTGGCTTTTCTTAGAAACTGGCCCAGACATCTAGGCAGGATGCTCTTCCGAGAAAATGGACCAGGAATATCATTCTGTGACAAACCACTACTTTGGGGTTCATCCATTAAGAACAACTATGCAGTTACGCCTCATTTTGTGTGGTCAGGGTCAAACAAGTCCAATTTTATATTTTCACGATATCGGTACGGAAAACGTATGGATGGTCATTAGAATGTGAAACCATTAAGACACAAAAAAGATGGAATCTTTTTACAGCCATGTCCATGATATACTTTTGGAGGAAATATAGAGTATCTTTTATAAGTATACATTCAAATTTTCCTTAGTTTACATTAATAACATTTAAAACAAATATTAGCGTTGGTTTTGTATGTATCTGAGAGCGGAAGGAATTAAAAACATCTATGTTCAGAAAAGACAATAAAGTTAATGTATAGAGAAACTGTTACTCATTTTCTACTTTGATGTTATAAGAAATGAGATAGTTCACAGCCAGCTCTAAAATAAGGAAATAAGTGAATGAATTGAAGACAGGGTTGTCAGACTTAGCAAATAACATACAGGCAGACCAGTTAAATTTGAATTACAAACTAATAACAAATCCTAATTTAGGATAAGTAACTCCCAAATATTGGATGGGACTATTTATCCTAAAAAGGAATCATGGGGCAGATTTATACTACAAAAATTCTGAAAATGATCTGAAATTCGTGTTTAATGGGGCATTCTGTTTTTATCTCACAACCTAACTTGAGATTACAAGGTCAACCCTTGTGGAATGCAGGTCTGTAAAAGAGATCTTCAGTTATCTATCTCTGGTATTCCATCCTATATCTTTTCTTCTCATGATGGCAGAATTTTATAGAATTAATAAGACTGAGTCTCATTTTGCCTGATATTCTAAGTAGGTGGTGTTTGTTTTATATAAATCATAGACTTATTCATATAAAATTTGGCCACTAAAACAGACCTTTTTTTTTCTCCCAAGAAACAATGAACAAGCTTGTAAGTTGCTGAACAACAGTGCGCAGGATTTGAGGTAAGGAGAGAGTCAATGTCTTTAACTGCGTAGACAGTTAATGTCATCGAAAACAACATGACCAGGAGTGGCTCTCGATGGGGACTGTTGGTCCTCCAAGCATCTAGGCTGGCAGTGCTAAGCTGCCTGGCTGTTTAGCAGCTCCCAGAAGGAGGTATGGAGACCTGTGACGTGTGCAGCTGGTGGCCCTCACTCAGAGCCACTCCCTGGGACAGCATCCCTCAGGCAATGCAGGAGGAGATTAATCATACCTCCATGAATTTATGCCACCATGACAGTCCAACATGGCGCCTCATCACATTGGGAGAAAAAGGTAGAACCACAAAGGCAGAGCTGCTGAGAAATGTTGGAGGTGGTCTGGTGAAGATCTTACTGTCACTGTTCTCATCAAACCACGCTCTGAGGGCCCAAGTGCGAGCACGCGTTTTCTTCGTACAACTGGTCAGATTTTGTTAAATTAGATGAGAATGATAGAGGAGATGAAAAAGGAGGCACAGATGAAGGTCTTTGGGGTGGCCAGGCAGAGGGTAGCTCTTCTGACGCACCCTAGAACTTTCCCCGCACTGTTAATATGGCGTTAAAGGGATCTAGATAATTACAAGGGGCAAAGCAATTTCATAGGCTATTAAAGGATGCTCAAATGCTGTACTTTGTAACATAAAGAAACTTTTAAATATAAACAGAGATGCACTTCTGTTGTCTTCGTACAGTTTGAGATGAATCAAGGAAGAGCTTATTGCTATTTATATTTTAGTGCCAGAACTGTGGAAGGTCGCTGACCCTTCTGCAATGTATTTTCTGATACTAAATAAATCTCCCGCAAACTCACGTGGACCTATTATAACTACAGTGTTATTTTGAGGGTTGAAGTCACAGGACCACCTCAATATCTGAGTATTACTGAATTTTTATAGTAAGAGTCTTTCTCATCAATGGGCTATGAAGCCAGTTCTACTCTAGACGGATCATTGTTCTGAAGATCGCTGGACTCTAAGTCCCCAGAAGGAAAAACAACCCCCCCCCCACCCTCCCCACCCCCCCCACCCCCGTCTATGAATTTGCAGAGAAGATCATCTACCTTGTCTACGGCAGTGGGCCGGTCCCAGTGGCGTCCCTACTCACCATCCGTGGAACAGCTGCTGGTGCCATCGCTAGAACAGTACCGCATCTCGATTCTTTGTCTCCCCACTTCCAGCAAATTCGGGTCCGGCAGGCGGGCTTTGCACGTGTATCGGAACCGCTGCTCGTAGTGGCCGCCGTTGTCGGAGATGTTGACGGGCGTCCAGGGCGTCCAGGGCGTGGTCTTCTTCAGCTCCGGGCACGGGCTGGTGTTACACGGCTGGTACTCCTGGGAGACAAAAGGCGGGGCGTGCCCGTCATAAGGCGTAAGTAGAGGCAGGGGCTTCCTCCTATTGCGAAAGACAGTCCCCTCTAAAAGTCCAGGTCCTGAGACACCAGTTGCTCTACAAGGTTGAAAACACATTTTTGTTAAATTAGGCATTTACGAGAATGGTCCATGTTCAAGTCAAATCTGAAAGGATCTTGATCAATTCGGCTGCGTCAACAATGACAATGAGGCAATAAACCTAACTGCATGTGAAAAAAAATTGTGATCCCATCAAAACCTCCTCCCTTTCACTTATGTAACCAAAAGTGCCAATTACCCTGATGTTAAATTTAGCTGTCTTCTGTAGAAGATTGAAGTTAAAATGATGCTACCATCACTTGTTTTTTTGGACCATATTATGTTCAGGTTGAGATCAATGAATGTTTTAAGCTCTGGAATCGCAGATTCAAAGCGTTACACTGGTAGGTATCTAAATGATAACACAACATGTAACTTTTAGTCGATAAAAAGTTTTCACAAGGTTTTCCTGGTTACTGTCTCAGTGACATTTGTCAGTTTCTGCTCCCCTCCCTCACTACCAGGTATCTCTTATAAGGACAGGCAGGAGGGTCCCAGGAGCTGAGCAGAGAGATCTGAAGGTCTGGCAGAAGCGGAACAGTGTGTTGGAGGGGCGGCAAAGTGGAATTTAAGGCTACAATTATGAAGATCTTCCTGAAGCACTAAAATATGTATTTGGCAAAAATTTTAAACACTATGTCCCCCAAAGCTGGGCCAAACATAAGGGGTGCTGGGTTTGACCTTGGAGACAGTTCTACATGATGATTCTATCATTTGAGAACAAAGGATGTTTCATTAGAGAGAAAGCCCACCACACATAACACACTCAATTATGGCCATACTTTTAAAATGATTTTTTATCAATGTTAAACATAAATGTAAAACAAGAGTTAATTGGCTCTCTATGCTTTATTGTGAAAAAGAGAACTTGTTTATCCTTCCCCCAGTAATTTTATTTTATTATTATTTTTTAAAGATTTTTATTGGGGAATTGGGGGATGGGAACAGCACTGGGGAATTGGGGGAAAGGGAACAGACAAGTTGCTGTTGTTTTGTTCTTTAGTCTAGTTGTGGAGGACGTCGCTTCACTGGCCCAAGTTGGCACTATCATTGCTCTCTTCCCGGGCGCGGCAGATCAGTCGCCGGCTTCTGCACGGCCACTCACGGTGGCTGCTGGCTACACATGGTAGCCCATGGCAACCCACTGCAGCAGGGGCTGCAGCCTATGCCCTCGCAGGTGACTCTCGGCAGCCCAGCTCCAGGTTGAGCTGTTGTTCAGCATCTTAGCTGTGGAGGGCAGTATCACTGGCCCTCATATGTGGGATCTGAACCAGGGCCCTCTGGCATCCCAAGCCAGCTTTTAACCAACATGCCACTCAGCTGCCCCCACCCCCAACAATTTTAGTTGAATATTTTGATCTTTATTCCCTAGAGCTAACAGCTAGAATCTTCCGTTAGGCATTGTCCACTAACTGTGCACTGTGGAAAAAAAGGACTTAGCTCTCAACTCCCCACCCTGTGTCTACAGCACTGATGCAGGCTTCCCATCTGCCGTCATCATAACAGAGTTAAACTGTACTTTGGTTAGGTCAAAATCCAGCGTTTGCGCTGCGCACTAGGTGAACACTATCAGGCCTGAGTGGTGTGTAAACTATGATTGGTTTGTTTCTTGGCTTGTTCCCTTCCAATCCCGGTCTAGGTCCCTCCTAGTTTGTTTTTTT
>NW_017731724.1:627650-655329 GCF_001890085.2 Hipposideros armiger
GGAGGGGTTGTTTAGTTTCTATGAAGTTGTTCACCCCTATCAGGTATTCAGGCAAAGTAAGAACAGTCTTTGTGAGTTTTTGGTTTGAAAAAAAGTCTCCCTTTAATATTGTATTAGTGAGTTTCCAATAGGAGAGAAAGTACTTATGTGTGTCCACATCACCAGCTTCACCTGAAAGTCTATTAAAACCTTTACTTTGTCACTATTCTAATTATTCTAACTAGTTTTCTTTACTGAGAATTCATCTTTTTTGTTGTTGTTGTTTTTACAAGGAACACTGCTCAGGAGTTTCTCATGTCTGTGACATCATAGGATTTTAACAGAAAGCGTAAAAAGCGAGCCTCGCTGCTTCCTGATCTAACCCCTCTAAGGGTTCCCTTTCCCCAGCCCACACCAGGGCAGCTCATCCCCACTCCAGCACACACTGGAAGACAGATGGCTGCATCCTCCTTTGTCTATAGCTTCTTCTATTACGGCATCTTCTGGATGCTGCCTCCGAGATGAAAAAATAGTCCCAATGAAAGCCATACACCCAATCATGTGAGGAGCTAGCCAGAACACCTGTGCTGTCTCGTCTTCACTCGAAATGGAAGCCACGCGGTAGGAATGCAGTCAACCTCGTCGGGGAACTTCCGGGCCTACTGTGTGGCAGCTTTGTCACCACCAGATTGAAAATGCCCTATGCCACAGTCCTCCCCTCCAGCTGTCTGTGCCAGGCTGACTGGGCAATTGTACTGGGGCTCCTTGCTGAAATGGACTTCAACCATATGCTGTTTATGGAATCCTGCCTAAGAAGTGTGGGTCTTAAATATTAATAATATCATCCCACATCTTAATACACAAATATAGAGGATATTCCCAATAATTCTTAGCTTCCTTACACTATAAATTTCATATTTTCTATGGCGATGAAGCTTTGTTTTAGAAACAGATGAGTGGCACACCTATTTTAAAGCAGACTCAAGTGCCTGAATTGGTCTCAGTGTGCTGGCGACAAGCCCAGCAGGGCAGGGGCCACGTGTCCCAGAGGTGGGCACAGCTCGAGGATGAAGGGGGTCCATTCAGGCTCCTTAGACCTAAACCCTGATAAACAAAGTCTGTTCTTTTGTTCATTATCTCCTCACAGCACAAATTTTAACATGAGACATAGGATATTCTCTTTTCAACTGCTTTTTGAGGTTTCATTATGACACATTCACTTACATTATCAAATTATGAAATGCTGAGAAATGATATGACCAATCTGTTTTATATTAATGGCCAAAATTATGAAGTGATTTAAGGCAATGATGAGTATTCTATGACTTCGCTGAATCTGTTTGCTATAATTTACTGATGAACTGTTGCTATAAGTACTCACATTTGAATGGAACTTGAAGAGCATTACGTGTAATGGTAAAGAAAGAAATTATTTTAAAAGCAATTTCAGAGAGCTAATTACTATTACTTGCCACATAGGATTCTTAATAGTCTGGCAGGAAATATTAAGTAAGAATGGTTATTGAAATCAGTCCCACTTCTGCATATATAAGGAATTGAAATTAGGATCTCATAGAGTTCTTTACTCCCATGTTCACTGCAGCATTATTCACAATGGACGAAATATGGAGACAACCTACGTATTTCCCCATCTATAAGACGCACCTTTTTTCGAAAAATTTGGGTCTAAAAACTGGGTGCGTCTTATACAGTGGTTGTAGTTTTTTTACTTGCATTTCCTGCTTTTTTTTGCGCTTGTGTTTGCGCTCATACAACCACTGTATAAGATGCACACAGTTTTTAGACCCTAAATTTTTCGGAAAAGGGTGTGTCTTATATATGGGGAAATACGGTAAGTGTCCATGGATGGATGAATGGATAAAGAAGACATGGTATATACACATACGTACAATGGAATATTATTCAGCCAAGAGAAAGAAGGCAATCCTGCCATTTGTGACAGCTTGGATGGACTCTGAGGGTATTATATTAAGAGAAATAAGTCACACAGAGAAAGACAAATTCTGATGATAGTACTTATAAATGGAATCTAAAAAAGACAAACATTTGAATATAATATTGTATGCCAACTACAGGTTTTTTTTTAAAAAAAGACAAACTCAGAGAAACAGAAAGTAGAGTGGTAGGTATGAACTTCCAGTTATAAGGTTAACAAGTATGAGGATCTAATGTACATCATGGTGATTATAGCTAATAAAACTGCATCATATATTTGAATATTGCTAAGAGAGTAAATCTTACACATTCTCACTACAAAAAAGAAATGGTAACTATGTGACAGGATAGAGGTGGGAACTAACTGCTATGGTGGTAATAATTTTGCCATTTATAAATGTATCAAATCAACATGTGGTACACTTTAAACTTGCACAGTATCATTTGTTAATTACATGTCAATAAAACTGAAGTAAAGTTAAAAAGAATAAAGCTGATGCAAGTACAAAATAATAGTCAGTGAAAACAAAGAAATAAAAAAAAATCGTTACTAAAGTAATTTCAAACAATACTCCAAGTATGTTCCCCAGGTATACTCTTAGTCAACAGTGATAAAACCATCCGTTTAAAAATTTACTCCAGAAACCAGGGAGGGACGCTGCTACTTCCCCCTTGCTTCTGGGTCAAGTCCTACAGGTAGGAAGTCGTGTGTTCTCTCTCCTCCTCACTTTAATTGCCTCTTTTCTAATTCAGGCCATTGGTCACCTCAGGCCTGTTTCACAGAATCAAAGCATATATTTTACTGAAGTTTAACTGTCTAGTTATAGATTGCCTCCACTAATAGGCTGCAAGTTTATTGAGAGCAAGACTTTGTCATATTTATTTTACATTATTAGCCTTAAGTACAGTAACATTACTTTTTTTTTTTTTGGTGAGTGGGAAAAATCATATTGCTCAATTTGCTTATAAGCTCATTCAAGTGGAATTTGCATAAATTTGGGGAACAAATTTAGATGGTTAAGTGGGGTTCCCTGTTTTGCTGTTTATTTTTCCTTTGTAAAAAACCAAATCAAGATGCAGTGGTGTTAGCATCAAGATTGAAAAATTAAGCAATGGAGTGGAATGGAAATCCCAAAAATGAACCTGTATGTATATGGTTTATTCATTGTTGATAAAGGCGCAAAGCCGGTACTGTGAAGAAAGCAGAGTCTTTTCAGCAAATGGTGTTGGAACCATTGGATAGCTATATGCCAAAACTCTGATCAATAACTTTGATCAATAACTTGTTTCATCAATGACAATAAACTCGAATGGATCATAGACCAATACCTAATACCATAGACCTTCTAGGAGAAAGGAGAACATGACTGCAACTCAGGCTAAGTAAAGATTTCCTAGGCACAATGCCAAAAGCATCACTAATAAAGGGGAAAAAAAAAGTACATTGAATTAATCAAAATCAGGGATTTCTGCTCTTTGAGAGACACTGTTAAGAGAATGAAAGACAAACTACACACTGGGACAGAATATTTGTAAATTGGATATCTGATAAAAGACTCATTGTCATTATATCTTTAAAAGTTAACCCCAACAATTAAAAAATTATAAAAATTGTCAAGTGTTATAAAGAGATATTTCATCAAGGATACACAGGTGGCAACAAAGCTTATGTAAAGTTAATGCTCAACATTTTTAGAAAGAAAATAAAACCACAAGGGAATCACCATACACCTAGTAGGTATTAGGCTAGAATAAAATAGAAGAAACCAAAAACCTGACGACACCAAGTGCTGGTGAGTTTGGTGAGCCACAGGCAGTCTTCCCTGCTGGTAGGAACGTACAATGGCACAACCCCTTTTGAAACTACTTGACATTTCCCTAAAAACTAAACACACACTTATCATAGGACTGAGCCATCTGCCCTCCAGGTATTCACCCAAGAGAAAAGGAAGTGTGTGTCCATTTGGACACGATTGTTCATAACAGCTTTATTTGTACTAGCCAAAGCCTGGAAACAACCCTCATGGCCATCAGTAGGTGAATATTAAAACAAATCACCCAATAGCCAAATAGTCATCAGTATAAAAATAAATATGAACTGCCGATATGTAAGAGTATAACAACACAGAAGAATCAAATAATGATGCTGAGTGAAGAGGCCAAGATAAAAAAAAAATAACACGGTATGATTCCATTCACATAAAATTATGGAAGATGAAAACGAATGTCGGGTCAGAAATCAGCTAAGTGGCTCCCTGCCACTGATGAAGGAGGGATACAAAAGGGAACACGGAAACTTTTGGGTTGACGGGCCCGTTCACTCTCGATTGTGCTGATGGTGTCATGGGCGTACACATCGGTCAAAACTTTCATACTTAAACATGTGCAGTTTATCGGATGCCAATCATACCTCGATAAATCTGTTAAAATTATATGGTCACAGAAACACAAGTCTCTTCTTAACAAATGGTAGTTACCTTGCTGATTTAGAAATGATATTCAAAACAGTGGTATTTCTCCATACCCGCCCACAATAAAATTACAGGTTTTTTTATGGCATTCAGGACTATTTGGGACTCTAGTATAACTGCTAAGTATTAGTAGATAAATGCTTCATAAATACAACATGTGCCTCAAGTCCAATTTTACTTGTCAACACATACACCTGAAAAATGCCATTTGCTGTCACACATTCAGCCAGTGGAGGAACTATACGTTACAGCCTATGTATACACATGTATAAATTACATGCTTTTAGAATCTTATTTCTCTTGCAATCAGTCTCTTTAGCTGCAGTGCATTTTCACGCTGGTACAGCCCTTTGAACATGAAGGAGTTACGGCCACCTTCCATGGGATTTGGGGAAGGTTGTGGGTCACAGGATGGCTCGGTGGAAGAACTCAGCCCCAGGGCCACCTTCTTACTCACCGTTCTAGACCTTTGCAAACCTTTAAATGCTGGGAACATCTCTGAGTCTGCTCAGGCTGCTGCAACAAAAATCCACAGACTGGGTGGCAGAGAATCTATACCAATCTATTTCCCACAGTTCTGGAGGCTGGAAGCCCAAGGTCAGGGTGCCAGTGTGACCGAGAGAGGGTCTATTTCTGGGTCTCAGACCTCTCCTTGTGCCTTCACATGACAGAAGGGGCAGGAAGCTCTCTGGGTCACTTTCATAAGGGCACTGATCCCATTCATGAGGGCTCCACCTTCAAGATCTCATCTGCTCCGTGGTTCACTCCCTAAAACCATGGCCTTGGGCACTAGGTTTTCAATGCATGAATTCTGAGGGGACACAAACGTTCAGCTTTCAGCAGAAAACCTCCAGACAAATGCCAGAGGAGGAGTTAGACAAGGTGATCTCACAACTCACTCAGAACATGTAGGGATCCACAATCCTGGTTTGGATTTTGTTCCCTGACCCACATTACATATGCAGTGCAGGCACCTGAGTCCCATTCATAGGAAGTAGAAAGACTTGCTATTACAAATGCTGCACAGCCATCTACGCCAGCTCCTCTTAAGAGAGGCTGACGCTTTAGAGATTTTAAAGAATATTTCCAATTTCTTTCCATGACAATGGCTAGTCATAAAGACTCAATGAAATGAAATAGAAATATTCTTTTATAAATGTAAAGCAATATTGTAAGGAAAAGAGCGAATGTTTCTGAGGCAATCCCACTGTTCTATGCTGTAACTGCCTGCCTCTCAGCAGGTTTCCTCTGAGTAGCCTCAGTTCTCTCCACGCCACTCTCATGATCCACTTGTTTGCACAGGGGTCTCCCCAGCTTGTGGGCTTCTGGAGAGAAAGGCCTGGGGTTGATGCAACTTCCATCCCCACTGGGTGACTGGCGCCATGGCTGCTTCAAGGGGACGCAGATTGAGTGGAACATCTCAGGGGCTTTGATGTGGGTGCATGCCCTTTCAGCAAGCAGCTGGCCTGCATGCTTCTAAGTGCAGAAAAGCAAGCAAGTATCCCTCTGCTTTCTTACCAAGAAAAGCCGTGTATGTGTGTAAGGTTCTATATGTGTGTGCCTATGTACAACATGAAGCTGGCTGTCCCCCTTGCACATTATTTTGCCATTCCTTTTCATAACAAGCCCAAAAAGAATGAGAAAATCAATGCCATCAACCGAAAATCTTTATTACAGAGGCTGTGATTTGTGGGCACTCTATAAACTTATTATACTTCTCCAATAAGAAGATGCATTTACTTTTTCTCTCACTATAACACCTTTAAATTCTTAAGTCTGTGAAGATGGACATCAAGAATTTGGACTTATTTTTTCTTCTGGCAAATGCCTTGTAATGAGAGGAGAACCTAGTTTCTGTGGGACGTAAAAACCTACCATTGGGGGAAATGTTTCCTTCTCAAACCGATGATTGAAATGGGCGAGCTTGTGGGAAGGAGTCCACTCTTTACGTCCATTCCTCCATTTTCTTAAGGGGAAAATGTGGAATGCTAATACACTTGCTTCAGAAGAATATAATAATTTGTACATATTTTAAGAGTTCTTATGAGGAATTTTGGAAGAGCCAGAGAAAATACCACAAACTAAACTGAGATTGTCTTATTGACAGGACAACCCATGGGGTAGTAGATTGGGGGAGGGGAGGTTATCACTTTGTGAGGGGTGTGTCTATTACATTGTTTTGTACACCTGAAACTAATAAAAAAATTAATTAAAAAAATAAAGTAATGGCCGGCCGAGTGGCTCAGTTGGTTAAGAGCTCGCATAAGAGTTTGAGCTCTGAGCAACAGCGGTTGAGTCCCAGCCCGAGCTGAGCAGCTGCTGAGCTGCCAACAGTGGCAGGATGGCTCAGCTAAAAATAAAATAAAATAAAATAAAGTAATACATGGGGATAATTATCCTATGTTCTTATATGGACAAAAGCAGCACCAGATAGTTGTCTGTTTCTTAGTAGAAAATGATGTTGGCTCTGTGTGTGTATATCTGTGTGAGTGTGTGAATATATATATATATACATACATATGTATAATTGCCACACATATACAACTGTAAGAAAAACAAGATTTAAGAAAAGAACTAAGAACTACTCCCTATCATCACAGTATTTAGATGTTATGGTTATAGTCACATAGTCACACTTGTGTGAGCTCAAGTGGTTTAATTTTTTGGCAGGAAAATGTAAATTCAAATTAGAATAATAGAGTGGTTATTAGATAATTCAGTCTTGAAGACACAGGCTAAAACCATACTCTATGGCCTCAGCAAACCCTAACTGAAAAAACAATAAGTGTATTCCATTAACAGTAATTATTCAGCAGGATATTTTACAAACACTGGGTTACTGGTCTGTTGGATTAGTAAACATTTATTTTACATGTAAATTAATTTCTAGAGCGTTTTAAGTTTTGAGCTTTTGAGAATATCATAAGCATAAATGTGAGTCTGATGGTAAATACATGAAACTTGTTTTTACCTGCCTATTGATTGTAAAGAATTTAAATGCCATTTTCCTCTCAGATCATTTGGATATCTTTTTTTTTTTTCTTAATTCTGCTTTTTGTAGCAAAAGGAACTTGGGACAAAACCGAGTGGTGGCATCTTCTTCTATTTGTTATTCAACTGACAAAATTTCTGTTGCTATCTTACCAAGATCCAGGCTACTCAGTTTTCTTCTGCATTTCATCATTTCGTGAGGCATGTAGGGCTGGGTGTCTGTGGTCCCACAATCTAGTAGTCCTTACTGGCGCCTTAGGAGCAGCTGGTCCAGTGTCCATCAGTCAACTGCAGCCTCATTTCTTGATTATTGCACAGCTGTGATTGTAAGCGTTCGGGGACAGTATGTACCCACTCCACACACTGTGGTAGGCAGAACTCTAAGATGCCCCCAAGATTCCCAGAACCTGAGTTCACACCCTGTATAATCTGCCCCCCGGGGATGTGGGTGGATCTTGTGAAGATGATGAGATAGTGACTCTCGGGGATAGGTTCTGCGATCCAAGACCTTGGGGTAGGCTAGAGAGGGGTTCTCCTGCTGGCTTGGAAGAAGTTAGCTGCCATGTTGGGAGGGGCCACATGGCTAGGACCTGAGGGCAACCTCTAGGAGCTCGGTGACCGCCAGCCCAGCAAGAAAAGAGGCGCCTCAGTCCCCAGAATGCAGGGAACTAAATTCTGCAAAGACCAGAGATTTACATACAGACCTATGTAAATACCATGTATTTATTTATTTGCATATATAAACAGGCATCTATTCTGTGACTGCTTTTCTCCAATACTGCAAGGATTCAATTTATTAGATGATTCAAATGAAGTTGAGTTTTCTTATCTCCCACCTCCTTTGCCTCGTAATCCGGTCTTCCAGTGGCAAGGGTTTTTCTCACAAGAAACTAATTATATTCCTGCTATGATATCCCTCCAATTCTTTCTTATGAGAAAGTTTTGGCTAAATTTTTTAAAATGACCACTGCTTGATATTAATAATACATAGAAAATATTAATAACACATGGGAAATTCAAGGTGTTGACGAGGCTGCTACAGGTTATCTACCAAGTTGAGTTGTTATAATCCATATTTTATTAAAGGTGCCTGGTATCGTGCAGGATTAATTTTTTTTTTAATTCAGCTTTACAGAATAGTGAGAAAATATACATGTGTTGACCATCAATTTGAATTTCAACTTCAGCAACTAAAGCTGTAGATTTTAGTCCACTGTGCTGGAGTGAGGTATGTCGGGTAAATGCCTTTTGCTTTAAGGGCATAAACAGAATTTGAATACTGCTCTATTCAGTCCACAAAGGAGCTTTTCCTAAAGTGTGTCTCTGTGGGAAGCACACGGGTGCTGCGGGAAAAAGCTTCTGTTGTCAGGAAAGACAGGGGATCCCTGGGCTCCACAAAGTTAAACGGGTTCCTTCTAACAGAGTGATCCGGGCTGGTCTCAGAGCCCCTTGTCCTCAGAGCTTCTTAAGGAACGAGAACTGAGTAATTGAGCCGAGGGCCCATTAGGAAACGCTTTCAGGGCTCATGCCTCCAGGAATCAAGTTCCCAAAAGGTCAGAGCAATTTGGTAGTTGTAGGACTGGTTCTACAATGGACTTCACCGATTCAAAACTGAAAATGAGCAGGTACGCCTCAGGCACTGAGGTTGTAAGGACGATCCTCGGCTTCCGCCAAACCTAACAAGGACTTGAAGATTGAGGATGGAGTCTTATGTTCATGAAATCCTTGGCCCGTTTGACTCCATGCTCTAATGGGAAGCTGTTTAAAATACTCCCTCCTTCAAGTCTGTGGGTGGGTGGCTTTTCAGTGAGTGGGTGACGCACAGGAAGCTGGCACTTCCTAGTCTTATTCCTCCCGTAATTTCTCCCGTGAGTTTACTCATAAGTGGGCCACTCAGTTCTTACTGTAAAACTCCCTGCTCACTTATACATTCGTGACCCTGTGTGGTAACCAGGAGAGCTCACCAGGGGGTCTACTCCCTTTATTTCCTTAACCTAGTGCCCCAGCTTTCTCATCTGCAAAATGGGCACACAGAGAAATACATCATGATGACTCGGCCACGTTAACCTGGATACTGCATTTCCAGTGATTATCAGAGAGCTTGGGCGTTGCTGGTCTGCACAGAGGCCTGGCAACAAAGACGGGGTGCAGACCATGAAAATATTATGAGTCGTCCAAAGTTGGTCACTAACAATCCTGAGAAATAGTCTCTCTCCAAGAAAATGCAGATGACCATAACAACCCATAATTATCCCAGCAGGGTTATACACAGGGGAACAGATTTATATCTAAGTGGTAAAATAATTTTAAATTTAACTTGCCTCCAAAGTTTCCACAGTATATCATTTCACTCCCTCTGTAATGTGATCGAGTGGAAAATTATCTTCTAAATTTGCTCTTATCTGAGTTTATATGAAGCTAACTTTTTTTTTAATCAGTTCATAGTCCCTAAATAATTAGGTATTTCATGCCCTAAAAGATAGTAGCAAGAACATTTACTTATTTTAAATCCCTGTATCATGAATGGTGTATTTGGAACATCCGCTGCTAAGGTCATTGTCCTGCTATTTCATCTCACTAGTCGGCAAATATTTGGAACTCTTGGGTGATTTTTTGGCTCTCTAAGCTGGGGTCCCATCATTTAATGGACATGGGAAGTGAAAAACAAGTATGTTTTGTCATCTTTTCCCTGTAATTTAAATCACAAGGAACTGCATTTTTAAAATTCTTTTGGCCAATTTACTGTGGGAAATTAATTATGTTTCTCTTAAAAAAAAGATCTTGAAACAACTTTATTTTTATAATTCAAATTGTTTAGTCAGATTCCTATTAACTCATGAATGTTTCCACTCTGGGTAGTGACCTAGATACCTTAATTTAAACATTTGTATTTTTTAAATTAAAGTCAAAGTAATATTGTCCAAATGACATTTTCCAAAAACAATTATGAAAATAGAAGTATCCTAGTATCCATCCATCCATCCATCCATCCATCCATCCATCCATCCATCCATTTATCTGCCTTCCAGTAATCACTGTTGGAGCCTCTGTAACATGTATAAGACACTAAGCTACATATTCAGGGGATCTTAGATATTAATGATGAAAATGAACATGTGACGTTCACGGGGATGTGATGTGCTATAAGCCCCACACCAACCACGTCTTAGGAAAGTGAAGGGGCAGGAGGCACTTGATCTGAAATAACAGGAGGACGCATTCATTAACACTGTGGTCAATCCCATAAGCCACTGCACCTGGGATCCTGTGTCTGACCCACCAGTTTCATAGCAAGGTGTGCCATTCCCATCAAGCCCAGTACCAGAGGCGGGACCCACAGCAACTGATTCTGGCCAAGTCATCCATGCCCTAATAGTAGAATGGGATGGCTAACAGAGAACAAAACAAAATCCCTGGCACAACCTTAGCCACCTTCAGGAAAGTTTAAAGTGTTGGTCACAGAAAATAAAAGCCCCACCTTTCAAAATACAAGTTGTCAAAACACTTGAGAATTTATCCTTATTTTTTTTCTTAATAAAGTTCAAAGTGCTTGTGTCCCAGTTTTATCAACGTTCCAGATGCATACACAGGGCCATCGCAGAAATCCTAATGAAAAGAGTGAAGTATGAAGGTGGCCTGCTAGGACATGTGGTCACAGCTGATGGTCACGGCTAATTTCCAGGCCCGAGGCCTGGCCTGGGTGGGGCTCCGTCAGCCGGCACTGTTCTATTGGCTTGCCTCCCAAAGCCGGGGCGGGGGGGGGGGGGGGAACATGAACCAGAAGCCCTCAACCTCCCAACCAAAGAGATGCCTTTCCAACCTGAGAAATAAAGGCTTTGCCCCTTCTTGGTAGAATCGCCATCTCAATGCAGTAATATAAAAATATATAATGGCTTTCAAACGATCCTTCCCAAATACACTATCACAAATGTGAATATTCTGCCTAAATGAAGTGAAAACATCATAACACAATAATTTGTCTACGATGGCTATTGATGGGTTTATTTCTAAGATTTATAACCTTCTCTCTCAGAACTTCATTTTAGGGCTTATTGATGTCTTGGGGTTATAATTAAACTCACTTATTACTGATAATACTGTGTTTGTCTTAGAACTTTTCTTTTTCCACAGTCTAAACATAGTTCTTGCATCTGCTTGGATTTTTCTTCTCTTTTAACCTAAATTTTAGACTAGAACTCTGCTGCTTTCTATGCCCTGACATCTCACGGTTCTCTCTCCACTTCCATCTATGTGATGGTCTGGAACTTAGATGACGAAGCTTATTAGAAGAACTATCAAAGAGGCTAGTTGGACAGCATGAAGCCATTGACGTCTTTGTCACAACGGTTACAGCAAAACCCCATCACTTACCTGCTTCCTAAACCAGCATTAACATGGTTGCTTTCCCATAAATGAGGTTTGCAGTGGAATTAAACCATTCAAGGTGTTAAAATCAAACTTATAAGTTAAGCTTAAATATGTCTAGACCTTCACAGACTTAACATATGACAACAATATAAGTTTACTTACCTAGAAGTTGTCCATAAAAATAACTGTTGCCAATCAATGTTAAAGACTGATCTGCATTATGAATTTTCATCTATTTAAATACAATTAGAAAATCATTCTGCTTATAAATTCCTAAAATAAAAAAATGGTGATTACGTAATGAAGTGGGTAAACTTCTTTCAAATCCATATTCCTTGTCACAGATATGTAGTATTATCCTGATGGGTGTTGTATATCCATACAAAATTTCTTTCCCCCTATTGTCACCATATAAACACTTTTATATATGAAAATATAAAATCATGATGGAGGTCACTTATTTGGGAATTCACATATTAAGACGATCTAAACCAACAAACAGAAATCTGTTCTAGAACATTGCTTCTTTAATAAGGTAGGGGTGTTTCTTATTCACAACCATTTTTCAGGCCTGTAGAAAATGCCTTCATTAAAATAGTTAGAATTCTGTACTGTGGTGACTTAACAATTCATTTTTCTCTTCCAGAAACCATTGCAAAATTTAAGAAAGAGGATTGACTGCTTTCTTCTTCAATTTCTATTCATTTAGGCAAAAAAATTCCATAAGGTGGCTGAATAAAACTGCTTCTATGATATGATTAAATTGTCTCTAAATTGCTTTCTTCTCCTACAAATGTTAGTATATAGAATAAAAATGTAAGCAATATGTTAGGGTGACTGTAGACATCTATGTTTTCTCTTACAGTATGACAGAAAAAAAAGTAGTTTTCTTCTTTTAGGCTGTTCCTCAGTATTACAAGCTCATTTGGCTTTAGTACACCATGAAATGTTCTAATTCACATTCACACAGAACATGACGCCGGGTCAAGGGAGTGAGATGTGAGGTTTGTTCAAAGGGGGTTTGCTCAGGCAGGCAGCAGCTGGAAGCCTAAGTATATATTATATATCACTCATAATTATATACGAAGTATATGTAATCCCACAAAATTATAATCAAAATAATATTCAAGAAGGCTCTAGGGTAAGAGATTTTGAATGGTGAGTCACGGTGTCCATTTAGAAAAACACCAAGCTAATTAGCGTTTCTAACTGCATTTCTGTAGCTCATGTTACTCGCAGAGTGAAACTGAAAGTGCTTAGCTTTCCAGGTACTCGGAAAATCAAAACCATAGCTATTTCTCTACAAAATCAGAGCCGTGGCTGATTCATGACAGCCACGCGTCACTGTCTTGAAGACCCACTGACATATGCCGTGGCTTCAGGCCTCTACGGCTTTGCTGATGCCGCCTTTCTGTAATATGCTCGGCTCCTAAATGTCCCTGGAAATACTACTCCTTCCTTTGTGCTACCACTGCACCCTGGAAAGTAACAGAGGGAGATGGAGCTCCACAGCGACCTGTCTGCACTGCCTAGTAGACCGCGAGATTTGTGAAGACAGCGGCTGCCTCGTTGTCCTTTTTCTGTTTCTAGCCTGGGACTGGACGCTTGCTAGTTACCACACAGCAGGCACTCAGCCAGCATCGCACCACCCAGCACGTCCTCAGTCAAACATGGATCTGATGGGTTCCATGTATCAGAAAACAAGCCACAGTTTCCTGTGTAATTTTTGATCACTTTTCCTCAATGGTGCTCAAAATCTTTATAAATACTGAACAATCGTTCAATCAGTAAACCATAGACAAACAGTTAAAGATCAGGCAGCTATGGTCCAAGGGGGTGGGGGAGCCCATCTAGCTGAGCAGCCCCCACCCAATGCCACCAGCAGGGGTTCAGCATGGCGCCCTTTTCCCTACATCTAAATGACCTGTCGTTAACTAATAGTCTTGGACCTTTGAGACAGTTAAGGGAGCTGGCAGGAATCCTTGGGATAAGTGAGTCCCACCCATGACCTCACAACTCATTCCCTTTCCTTGTTGTATGGAGTTGTCTGTGACTCCCAGCACAGCAGGGGACAGGTTTGGGGAGGACTCCGTGGCTTTTTCTGGACTTTCATGGAAAAGCTTCCAACCTTTCACCACTAAGTATGATAATGGTTGCAGTGATGCTTTCACAGGCATATTTCATAAGGCTAAAAACGCTCCAGTCCACTCATTTGGTGACTTTATTAAACTAATGAAAGAGTATGGAGTTTTTATCAAATGTTTATTCTGCATCTATTGAGATGACTATAGCATTCTTTCTCTTACTCTTATTACTATAAAATGTATTTACAAGGTTCTCCCCTTGCTCATCATAAATGTTCTATTATTCATATGAAAATATGAACATAAGTGAAATGAAAATATTTAAGTACAATTTATATTTGTACTTAAGCCCAAAGAATTCACGTTGCCCAAGGCTGCACAGTATGCGTGCTGCACAAAAGAAAATTCTGGCAGCCAGGGTGTGTGAGGGCTGCAATTCAATAGCTTGCAGCTTCTCCTAAACCACAAGCCTTGGCACTGGGCTGCCTGTACTTGGAGGAAGGGGCACCACTTTTTGCATAAAAACATGCTGGCTGCCTGCCAAGGCCCTGGCTTGTGGCACTGTGACCCTCCGAAGGAGAAACTTGTTCAAATGCACACAAAGGCACCTTAGGGGTTAGCAGGTCTCCTGGAGCTCATCCATGTCTCATCTTCACAGCCAACACCATTCACCAAGCAACTCAAGCACTGGACCTATTAGCTGGGGAGAACTTGCTACGAAGTCCTTGCTTTAACACAATGTCCCTCTCCGTCACTGCCCTGGGTTCCTGCTGTCCTCTGCCAGCACTAACTAGCCCTTACTTCTGATGTCTGTCCCCTGTGCAAAGATAAGGCGATGGGACAGGGTGCCAGCTGTTTCAGTGAGGGAGACAGACACAAATAAAACTTAAAAAGTTGGACAACTGACCCTTCTCTGCATGTGTTCTCACAAATATGACACAAACTGTTTGGGGACTTCTGAGAGAATGTTTGATCTCTGCAGCTGGTCTGAATTTGTGACAGTTCTCCCCTAATTTGAACGCTGTCAATGTACTTCACATAGTTCGCTGAGTGGCAGCTTTGTGCCAGCCACTGAGAAGGTGGTGAAGACGCAGTGGTCAGCCACACAGACAGGACACTGGCCCCTGGGGCTCTGGAATGCCACAGTGTTCTCTGCAAAGCGTCCCCCAGGCACTTAGGCACCTCCCCTGTCTAGTGGAAAAGGATCACTCAGATTTCTCTAACCCCAGGCTCACCAATGATTTCATTTCAACCTGCCAGTCAGGAGGACAGGATTTGCCATTTAAAACCATGCCAAGAAAATTATCTGTCCTCTGGTGAAGTATAAATAAAATATCTGCAGAGGGCTAGGACCATAAAGCTTTCTTTTGTGATATTAGACCTGTTATAAATATTTATGTGGAAAGCTTACCATTTTTAACTTGAATATTTGTGCTGGAAGTTCATTCAGATTGCTTTTCAAACAAATGAGGCAAAACCCAGTAAGTTTATAGGAAACTCATGGCACCTACTCAGAGGCCCCCCCACCCCACGTAAATATCAGCATAAATGCAACCAAAAGGAAGCTGCAAATCCTGCTAAGAAACAAGATGCGGTGTTTACTGGGAAAAAGTTATAACTTCCACTAATTACATTTCTTTTTCCCAAATATTCAGGTAAAAGGTAGAGAAGTTAAATGCCGGAATTTTAAAAGTGAACAATTTGTAGCAGGATGAAGTAGGGTTTCCTGTGGCCATGCTCCTCTCATTATGCCGTGACTCATGAGACACATCTAAGAATAATTTGAGCTTTGAGCACCAAGGATGACAAACAAGACAGTGAGAGAGCTTGACAGGCCCTGAGGAGGTCACATAAGGTACGTGCTCCCAAGAGGAAGCCTGCCACATCCCTCGTGAAGGCACACATGGGGAATTCCTTCCCTGATAGCTTCCGGAATTATGGTTGACAAGATGGACTATCAATCCCAATGGTCAGAATGTTGCCATCCCCAGGTGAATGGCTGAGCCGGCTAAATGACCCCTAAGTGTCAGTGACATTCCCAGTGCATGGCAAACAACAGTTACACTGGAGGCCCACAGGCAAATCCCTATCCTACAGAGTAAACAATGAGGGTTCCTCAGTGGACCTAAGGGGGTACCCTCACGGCCCTTGGGGCCAGAGGCCAGCCACCTCACACGCTCCCCCAGGGAAACATCAGAGCCTAAGCCAATTCCAGTGCCAGCCCATTTTTTTGTGTACGCAAACGGCTGGGAATGCAATTTATATCCAAAGTCCCACTGACCACTGGTCTCCCTAGGTCTCAGTAACCCCCCAAACTCCCAAATGGCTTCTGCTAAAATGCTGACATGGGATTTTTCCAGGGAAACCCATCCTGTGTACGGGGGGCTTAAAGTCACAAGCTTGACTCCTTCCTTCCTCTGGACACCTGAAGCCTGCACCCAACATGGTCCTTGCCACCTGGAGTTGATGCCGTTCGGTCTTTCATATTCTTTCTTCTCCTAGGCTGAGAGGTCCCTGAGCTCTAGGACAGCAATGTAATCCGAGTCACGTTCCATCCAGCCTACACCGCAAGCTGTGGAGCACAGTGTACTTACTGAATACTTGTTTGTTGAGGGAACCGAGCTGAACTGGACTCAGGCTGGTGTACAGGAAGGGCACCAAAAGGATAAGACAACATTTGATTAACACAGGGGGTCATGGTCTGCAAAGGGCTCATGGCCCCTTAGATTCTTGTTTACAGAAGGGAGCTCAAATGTTGGAATCTGTGCCACTTTAAAATATTAAATTCAGATTTTCTTTTCTAATTAAGTGCTCTGCTTTAGTTATATATACTCAAGTCTTGCTATGGGACCTGAGAAGGCCTTCGAAGGTCACGGCCAAGTATAATCTAATATCAAAAGAAATTTTAATGAACTTCATACACTATTACTGCAGGCAGACTGGCTTTCAGTGCTAAATTGGATTCGTTTGGAGCCAGCTTACAAAGCCCGTTAGAAAGAATTTGAAAGAATTTAAGAATATGAACAAGGAATAAAATGTTCATAAGCAAATATCATGGGAAGAAAAATTAAAGGCGAAATAAAGGCAGTTCCACTGCGCTGTGAAGAATCTTGGTGCAAGACTAATGACAAAACTCGTCCCATTATAAGGGACTGTAAGAAAGAATCAGAGTAGACGAGAAAAATATAATTATGATAATAACCCCTTCATTTGAAAAGATGTTAACGACTTTCCCCAAATCGTCATCATCTTTAAAAAAATTAATATATACATTTAATAACTAGGTTCATTTATTTACTATCCTACACTCTGTTATGTGTTGAGGCTACAGTCATGAATAAAATAGATATTGCCCCTCACTTGAAAATCTTAAAATATTTTCTTTTTTTGGTATTAATAAGCTTAAAAACAAATTAATTCAGCTCATAGTAGTGTCATGGAACTTTCCTCTTTGAAATAGGACTAAACCCAAGTTTATATAATATATTTAGGGCAAGACTGACCTTAAATTTAAGGTTTCGGAGCACCCACTAAAGTTAACGTAACGAGTGTGGGAAAGTAGCATGCCTTAGAATAAGGGCCACGCACGCCCACACACAACGCAGATTTGCATGCATAGTGTCACATATGTATTTACAATAGCTCACTTCTTTTAGATAATGAAAACATGATTTCTTTTTTCCACTGCAGAGGAAAATAACGGAAAACATACTGTAGCTTACATGTTCTGAAATCATGGATAGAGTCGTACTGTGGAAATATTACCCCAAGAAAATCAGCGTATCTCCCATTATGTAACTGCAGTAGCAAATTAATGAGAGCTGAACAACCATGCACCCTGCAGCCAAGTACTCAAGACCCTTTAGAAATGAAATAGCTTACTTTCCAAATCTGTGCCTTGTCACATTTCTTCAATGGATTCTCAAGTCACACACATGATGCTACTTAGGCCACCAAGAGTAGACCCCACATCCTTTGATCCACACGCTCCACTCATGTTCCTTTCACAGAGAATGTCTCAATCCCATCTCAACCTGGACAAATCCCGGCCACACCTGGTGGGGCCCTCGACCCATCCAGAGAAATCATGTGGATTCACTGTTTTCTCCCAATTGCTCCATTGGCATTCCAGCTTCTTCCTTATATTCTAGCCATTTGATTTATATTAATATGTTTTCTCCTAAGCTGGGAAGCCAGCTCCTTAAGCTTCGGAGTTTTATTGCATACATCTGCATATCTCCCACAGTGCCTAGTACAGTTTTGTATATGCAGTGGGTAGTCAACATTTTCAGTTGGCTAGGTACACAGATGAAAAGATCTGAAAATTCTACCAAGAATAAGATGACAGATGTGAATCAGTAACCGAAGTTACTGAGAATGTTCTCTTCTTCCATATGTAAAACTGTTTAGAAATTAACAATCTCATAGGATATCACACCAAGCATCAGAGAAATTAATTCTCAAAGAAGGCTCATGTAACAGGCACAGTTCCTTTCCTCCTGTTCACTTTTAGATGTCAGGGCCTTATCACTAAAAGCTATTCGCAGTTGCAAGAAGATAACAGAAAGAAATCAAATAAGCTTCATAAGGAAAACCGTCTGGAGATCGTCAGAGGGCTCCTCTCGAGGTCTGCATTCCATCTGCTTGCCCGTCTAATTCTGTCTCCCTCTCTCTTTTGAGATGCTATGGTTCACGTGCTTTTGGTTTCATACGAGGAGCCTGAATCACTTTATAAGGTAGATTGCACAGCTTCCTTCTCTCAGCCACTGCCATTTCTTCCTACCACACGATGACACTCGAGTTCCTGGGAAGGCTGCTTTCTAATAGTCTCACACTGGGCAATTTCATGGGACGAGGATAGACTGGAACAGATGTGGAAAACGGTTCACATCATGAAAGAAGCAAGATGCCAAAGACAAGTGTGTGGGGTGTTACTTTCTCACGCAGCATGGCTTATAAAATAATGCAAGAATGTGACAGGGTATGAGCCAATTCTATCTTCACATGTCTTTATTGCAACTATTGCTTTCAAACCAGAGCCTCATGAGATCCTGCGAGTCAAACAGATCTTGGAAAAAAACCTGCTGTGGAGTGAAATGAAGAGACGAGTATTCTAAGAACGTCTGCTTTGTGGCACATCGTCAGACCACCGAGCAAAATAATTAAGCTTTTAGTGTTTCTGACAAATGTTGAAGCCTTCTGAATGTAACCTTGCGTTTCTGTTTAGAAAACTGAGTGTCTAAATGTAGCGGCCACTTCTTATATTCTCTCTGGTATTCACATAGAAGAGGTCTGAACTGGGCTCTAATTCTTAGACAATTCTAGGATTGCTAAAGGAATAGCACTTGCAAAGAAAGAAACTATGGCATCTGTGAAGAACAGTCAATGTTTTAAAATCATTTTTTCATGCTCCAACATCTGCTGCTTTCTCCTTTACTTAATTGCAAGTTGCTTTGAAAATTATTATGTATGTGAAGCGTTTCAACAACAGAAATTATACGTGTTTGATAATGCCATTGGAGGCACTCTGATGAAATAACAAAATGTGAAATACAAATCCTAAGCAAAACACCAATTAAAAGACATTGCTGATATAATTAAACACTTATATTACTTCTCCAAAAGGAAGAGCTGTCTGTCATGAACCAAAACAAATGACAAGTATACTGTGATCAAAATGCACTGGAACACCCTCCAGCCACACTTCTGCACGTGGGAACTGATCCTCCACCTCACCCCTTCGTTACTAAGTGGAAATCGGCATTAAAGTACATTGTGAACAACAGCGCCCACAAATAAAAATCGGTAATGAACAAACTGGTAAACAGACCATTTAGGTTTAAGCTTCACAAGGGGGGGCTCCTACCTAGGTTCTAAGCAGGGACCATGATTCTCTTATTCACCCTGCTGTCCCCAGGACCCATCATGGGCTAGAAGCTAAAACAATGATGGAAGGACCTGGGTAAAAAAACAAGACGCTCAGATTCCAGAGATGTCAGTGTGACTTGAGGCAAACGTCTTTTAGGACTGTGAGGTATGCAGGTCTGGCAAGCCCGAGTAAACCCAAGGAAGAGAACACCACAAGGGGCACAGCCAATTAAGTAGGTGACAAGCCTGCCTCAGAGGGATGTCTCCCTACGTTCTGTTTGCTTGCGTATTTACTTGATTTTAGAGAGGGTTTCAGGAATGAGTCAGCTGAGGCAGTATGTTGGCCTCTCTAAGGGGGAACGTACGATAGGTCACATCCTTGCTTCTCTCCACGATTTCCATAAGGTGGTTGAGCTGCATTAATATCGGTGTGGAGCCACACATCTCAGCCTGGGATGTCCAGGTGGGTAGAACGTTCTCACACAGTCACGGCCCAAGTCAGGAAAATGCCTCCTGGAAATGGAGCCCCAGCCTGTGCAGTGAGGTGCTGGACTCTAATATGATTTTTTAAAATTGGGGTAGGAGATGGAACTACCCCAAAGATGCAAATCCATGCAAGAGCCCAATCCTGACCCTGTAAACCGCACACTGGGACAAGAAGTGCCCATCGTCCCGTGAGAGGGACAGCATCAGGGCACATCATTTAGAAGTCAATTTGGCTGAACAACTGAATCGCTTTTGAAAACTCAGGGTGTTCTGTTTAATCGCAGTGGCAAGGGTTCAGTGTAATTACACGCAGACAAGGTGACTATAGAAATTGACCAAAATAAGTGCCCAATTCAGTGGGGACATCGAATTGACTAGACAACCCAAGGAGAATTCTCTATGGTTAGAGAATCCATGATTTGCCCAAAAGTGTCAGCAGGGCTACAATCTACAATGGAGGAAGCATTTGGAAAAGAAGATTCCCTGATTGTGTTTAGAGGAATGACTACTAAAGCTTTAAATTTAGAAAGCCATATTTAAGGACTCATTCTCTAGCAGTTAAAAATCTGTCATTGTTTAAAGCAGAGACCTGGGTATTTGCTATGCCTTTAAAAACTCTGTTCGTTCTGCGGGTGCTGTGTGTTCATGTAGCCCTACAAAAGATTTTTAAACTTGTGGCCTTTTAGTGGAAATTGTTATGACTGAGAATACTATCATTGCATTTCCATTAGTACATTTTAGGTATTTTCATGTCAGGTATAGGAAAATCTTTATTATGGGATTGACTGGTGAACCGTAAAGAAAAAATCTTTGTGTTTCACTTAACTCACTTTTCCAGCAGAAAACATGTATTCGTGAAAGCTCCCCTTTTCAATTAAGTTTTCAATTACTGTATTTGAATTTTTATAGGCAGAAACAAGTCTGATTTTTTTTGTAAAGCCAAGGAAATCTGTGCAACAGACTCTTCCAACATTATAAATAAAACATTTTTCGTGAAATACTCCAGATCTCCATACCAACTGCCATTTCCAGAGATTGCAGACGATAATTTATATGTTCTAGGGGCAGACTTTTGATAGATTAATTCCTGTAATCCATCATTTTTTTCTTTTCTCTCCCTCTGCACCACACATCATTCTTTTTAAACCTGATTGCCGAACTTTCAGGGCTAAATTTCAGAAAACTTATACTTTTGTGGCCACCCGCTGTACCACTTGATTTTGTGCACTGATGCTAACTTTTTCAGAATACTAAAGCCTCTTTTAACAAAATGTGACCATCTTTCATATCCTCAAGCTCTTCACTGAGATATTTCATAACAAAAGAAAGCAAGTTGTGCATCCTCATGCTTATAAAGTTGTAATATCAAGTTTCAGAGAAGGAAATCAATCATTTCTCTCACAGAAGATATTTGGAAATGTAAGTGAATGCATTTTACAAGCACAGTGCAGTGGAAGAGCTCGTACGGTGACCTCTCCATGAAGGTCAAGGTCATCTGTTGAGCTTTCGTGGTCACGGATCACATGAACATTTTAGGTCATCACCAATAGGTACAGCAATCAAGGAAGAGTATGCCTTTTAATATTAATTGTGAAGTGGCATTGGAGAAGCAGGCTCTACAGGTAGGGAGGGAAGGAGAAAGTGCACACTTCAAGAGCTAGCCCATGCGAAGAGCCCGGGCCAGAGGCCAGTGTCTGTGACAGCTGTCCTCGTGGTATCAGGGGGAGCAAATCACCATTGGGAAGTGCATCTTGGCCCAAAGTGAGATAATAACACTTTAACACACAATTTAGTGCAAATTGGCAATGTTTGAGTGTCTGCAGTCTAGCATATGCTGGGCTGAAATTGTACAAACGGAACAAAAGCAAACAAAAGTCATGGAACATGGAGAGAACTCCTGGTCTGCCCGTCATAGAGTCCATCCTCCATGGCAGGACCACGGAGTCCGAGAAAACCGCTGTTTGGGAAGGAGGAAACACTAAATATGAGCACTAAGGAAACTGACAACCACAAACAAGCAAGCGGCAACTTCAAAAGTGCTTGTTCAGAATGAAAAACTTGAGTCTCTCCCAGGTAAGATTTCCTCCATGTTTTATGCAGAAAGGAGGTGCCATTGCAAGGAGGTTGTAAACCTCTTGAAGATACTTTAGTACTAAAAAAACCAGAGGACACTAACTTTATCAATTAAGGAGGAAAGGAAACGAGTCTTTCTAATAAGGACGCTTAGAGTCCATCCAGGTTTGAGTGTGGGGAATGAGTTCTGCTGGGTGATCAAAAGGTTCTTGTCCCAGTCTTTTCTGAGGAAGTCACAGCATCCTGGACCCTTTTAGAGCCTTAGAATGAAAAGACCTGGATATAGGGTCTTGCTCTGCCAGCTGCAGGGTTTCCGGTCCGTAACTAGTTTCTCTGGACCCTGATTTTCTCATTTGGAAAATCAGGAATGCATAAGATGACATTTCCAAAACATTTTGCAAACTCTAATGCGCTACATAAAAATGAGGTATTTTGTAATACTGTCATTATTTTCACGTCATAACTTGTTTATGCTTCCGAATGTCAGGTTTCACTTGCTCCTAAATTTATCTATACTGCCATTATTTTACACAAACAATTTTTAGGAGTTCTATCAACTCTGACGAACTGTCACAGAATCCCTTTGACCATGTGTATTGACTCTGATGTCTTTCCCCTGGACCTTTCAAGGCTGGATGTGGTCAGTTCTTTTGTAGGCAGTAGATATGCTTCCTGTTGGTATCGTAAATGATAGCTTTCTGTCAACTGTTTTACACTGTGTGTGATATTTCAGTAATAAATATAGTGTTGGCAATACTATATCTGTTTCTGTTTTGGAATTCTCTTTGCTGTATCTGACACCGTCTTTAGCTCTATTCTTTAACACATCAGCTAAGCCTTTGAGGAAATCTTCAGTTACATTAATTTGAGAAGCAATTCTATTTATACAACCTGACATTTTATGTCTTTTTTTCCTTTCACATGTTGTAATTTTCAGCCACAACACAATTAAGATTTGTGTTATGAGTTTAATCTTCAATTAATTTCCATGCTCATCACAATCTCCTAATGGTACTCTCATGGTTGGCTGAAAGAATGTGATCACAATATTATGAAAGTCAGGGGTGCTAATGAATGAGAGAAGTGGTATGAAAAGCCAAAAAACAAAAAAGCTCCTCTTTCTTTTAAGAAACACTTTGTACTAAATAAGAGTAAAGACAAATAAAGACCTGTCATTTATTACTCAACAGTGCACCAAAAAAAAAAAAAAATTGAATGGAGTTGTGTCACTAAATTCAATTTGTGCCCAGAGAACCAGTTCTCAAATGCTGACCCAGTCTCCCCCTAGCCACTGATGACGGGCCAAGTCCATTCATCTTTCTCAAGTTGAGTTTCCCCATCTCAAGTAGAAGTGTTAATGAAACATGCCAAACAGGGCCACAGGGAGAATAAACATAATACATTTTCATTGCTCCTAGTGCATTGCAGTGTGTGGCATGCAATAGCCTAGATAAAAGTTAATTATTTTATTATGTAACACAGGATTTCAATCGAAACTGAAACATGGTAACACAAGATAACATGCCTAAATAATAAGTAAGGTATGCTTAGTTATAATTTCATTTAATATTTAATTTGACATTACGCAGTGTTAGGATTTGTGAGACTTGATCTAACAAAAACCCTTATGTTTACAGACATTAACCAAACAAGCTAAAAATGAAACATAAATAAGCCTAATATAATTAATATAAAATCATATTTATGTTTAATATGTCAGTCTAAAATATTGATATTTATATATTAATACAATATTAATTTAAAAGTAATTTTAAATATAATAAAATATAAAATGTCAGTTGTTGTTATTGCTATATAATTCAAGAATGGAACTTTTTTCTCCTGAAACTATGTGTCAATGCCAGTAATGATGGTGAAGATAATTTCTATGTTACGAATGCCTATATTAGGTTTGTCACTGGGTTGGGCTATACTACAAATATCAGACCTTATTATGTAATCTCCCAAAAGGCCAGGCGTCAGTGCCTCCTATTTCATTTGAGGGCTCTAACTGCAAATGTGGAACAGCACCTCAAATGTCCTGGTGACAGACAGGCAATGCCAAGATGTGGGCTCAACCTGTCTCACCTGCCCGCCACGCTTCCCCACCTGCTCTGTGAGGCCACAGGTGTGAAGGGACCATGTGAGATCTGGGCAGGAACAGCGAGGAACCGGAGGAACCTGGACGCTCCTGTTGGTTCCATCTAGGTAAGCTTCCCTGGCAGTGGAGAGGAAACACCTGTCCATTGAGTGTCCTGACGTATCTCATTCCAACTCACCAGGGGTCTCAGTCACGAGGGAAGGGTGCTTCCTAGTAGTGATCCCTCAGCCAGCCAGTTGGACACATGTGCCACCAGGGTCTGGAGAAAGGACCCCAGGATCCCAGAATCAGCGAATTCAGGGCACCTGTGGGCTTGACCCCACACTTCATGGGGAAAGACAGAGGCCCAGGGGACAGTGGGCGGCCCTCAGGGCCACACAATTACGTGTCTTCACAAGACCAGGTCGTCCTCTGTGTTGGTCAGTCAGCCCCCACACAACCCAAGGCTCTGTGGCCCCCAAGCCTTCAACATCCGGAACTAGTATTTTTCTGTAACTTTTTTCTGGTTGTAAGAACATTTAACATGAGATCTACCCTCTTAAAATTTTAAGTCCAGAACTTGTTCATTTTGCTACACTGAAACTTTATTTTCCCATTTCCCTCTCCACCCAGCCCCTGGCAACTACCATTCCACTCTTTGATTCTATGAATTTGACTACTTTTGGATTCCTCTTATAAGTAGAATCACACAATATTTGTCTTTCTGTGAATGGCTGATTTCATTTAGCATACTATCCCTCAAGGTTCACCTATGTTGTCACATGTTACAGAATCTCCTTCTTTTTAAAGGCTGAATAGTATTCCATTGTATGGCTAGACCACATTTCCTTTATCCACTCATCCGTTGATGGTCATTAGGTTGTTCCCACATTCTCACTACTATGAATAGTGCTGCAATGAACATGAGAGTGTAGACAGCGCTTCAAGGTCCTGATTTCACCTCTTTTGGATGTGGAGAAACTGGAACCCTTGCGTGCTGTTGGTGGGAATGCAAACAGGTGCAGCCACTATGGAAAATCGTATGGAGGGTCCTCAACAAATGAAAAATGGAACTACCATATGACCCAATAAGCTCACATCTGCATATTTATCCAAAAGGACTGAAATCAGGATCTCAGAGAGACAGCAACATTTGGAACTTTAAGAGCAGGGTTTCATAGGAAAAAACTAATAGTTCTTAATGAGGGTCCTTAACTGCCTAAAGTGAACCACTCCTACTGAGATTTAAATCAAGGCTTGGAAACTTATTCAAAGACAGGACATACAAATTTCTCAGGTGAAACTTGGGAGATCTTTTTGTGAACTGTCCATTTTAAAATGGTGGAGCAAGAAAAGATTCTGAAGTCTTTTACATGCTGGTCATCCTTGAACTTGACATCAACTCTTTCTGGATAATCTGCTGTAGTACTCGGGAAATAAAAATTCTTATACTTGCCACAAACATGTCCTTTACTATGTAAATAACATTTCATTAGCATACTGTCAGTTTTAATAAGCTTGAGCTCAGAGAAGGAGCTGGGGCCCAGGAATGACAATTAAAGGAAGGAGAGGAGCAAGGAGAACACACAGTGAAGGGCTGGAAAGGGGAGACCTTCAGCCCGAACCTCAAGGGCATCACCAAATTTGACACTAACAGCAGTGATGGGAGGGAGGGACTGTCACCCCTTCTTAGTGAAGGAGACTGAGATTCAGAAATATCTACTGACTTGTCATCCAGCCAGATACAGGCAAACAGATAATCAACCTCATGACTCCAAAAATCAATAAATTACCTATACTTACAGCTACTATCTCAATAATACACCTCCATAAAAAATATACATACTTTGCGGTCAAAGATTTATAAACTGCAGCTGGAATATGAAGATCAACATATTCCTTTAAATAGGTATGATTTTTAAACAAACTTCTTAGGAATTTAACTGGTAGGATACATTTGCTAAGCAATCCAAAGATACCAAGCCTTTCTTTCATCCCGCTTACGTCACTCAAAGGGCATCGGTTGTCATTCCTGCCGTAGAGGAGACAGAAACTGGAATAAATGGGAAAAGTCATGGGAAGGAAAATAAAGGTTGTGCCTCTATGAAGAAAGAATTAGATGGCTCCAATCTGCCACCAGAACATCTTGGAAGCACATGGCCCATAGGTTAACTGTGGTGGGAAAGAAAAAACTAAAATACCTAAGAATTGACATTAAGCTCATCAAAGGCCTGCATGACATTTTTCTGGATTTGAAAACTGATTTTATATTTGTTTCATAAACCGTACTTCTATCACCTTGGACATAAAGTAATAGATACATTAACAATTTAGGAAGACATTTGATTTTTTACATTTATAATCGGGTGTATCCCCCCCCCCACACACACACACACACATACATTTCAGTGACTATGTCAGAGATATGCTACACTTTCCTTAATATAAACTTCTTTCTTTCATTAAACTGTTTTTAAATGTAATTATTAAAGTCAATTGGCAATGAAAAAAATGAATGATTTGAAAGGTTTTCTGAGTTTTTCATATTGCAAGGTTTTAGAAACTAAAGTGGTCATCCCTCCCAGCGGACAAGACAACCCTGACTCAGGCATGGAGATCCCAGGCGCAGACGCCAGCCCATCAGAAATAGGAAATGGTATAGTCAGCAAAAAATAAAGCTACCACATTTGATTGTTTTCCTAGAACAAGTGAATGTTCACAAATTTACCCATCACATTTTAATAAATTATTTCAGATTTCAGCACCTGAAATACCAATAAATATGTCATTGCAAATTGGACACTAATATTTTTCAGAGTTGAAATTTAGTTCAGGCTGACTTGGAAAGAAGTGCCTTTTAAATCAGTAATGGCGTCTATTAAAGCTACTGCAGTATCGGCCAGAGCAAAGGGGAAAAAAATCTAATTGCAAATCCCAGTAACAGAGGTCTCCTTGGGTCGGAGTAGTATCTGACAAAGCATCTCATAGTCCTCTTCCTCTCTAGAAATTTCCAAAGGCTGTTGGGAGTATAAGTTTTTGCATCTCACAAAACCAGCCTTACAGCAGCACAAAAACATAGCACAGCCTCATCAACCAAGGGGCCACAATGCTGCATTCTATACCTTAGTGTATGTATAGAGGCCTTTTCCCATTTCCCCAAATCAAATATCACGACCAGAGTTAATTAAGCATGCTGAAGTTTTTGTCATGGCTCAGAAATGGGAAATGAGGCGCTCCTGGGGCAGCTTATCCCACATGTAAATATCTAATTCAAGAAGCTTCCAGGATACCCCGAATTTCCAGTATTTCTTCCAGACATTGGC
>NW_017731724.1:658839-659576 GCF_001890085.2 Hipposideros armiger
TTTCATGATGCATTAAAAATTAAGATGTTAATTTTGCCCATGGCTGCTCACTCTCATTTTGCATTTAAAAGTTAATTAGTGACCCAGCAAAATGTCTCCATACAGTATTCATTTTTCCATAAACCTAGTCTCTGTGACAAGAACTGCCTTTCATAATCCTGTATAGGCTAGGTTCTCAACACTGTCTCACATTTCTTTTCGCCTTTCTTTATGTTGTAAATTGTGTTCTGTTCTGATTAGGTCCATGATAGCTTGTCAATGCACTCTGTTGGCCTGTACCAATCAGATTCCTGTCAGAACTATTTTCTCCTTGGTTTTCCCTAAATGATTGTCCCTTTGCTGGGCCATGCTGAAATAATGGAATCTTTTGTGGTGCCAGAGAAACTGTACATATATTGAGTTTCCCATAATATTAATTTTCACCCCAAGTAAAAGCTAGGAGAACCCATTAGGGGAGAGGAAAGACTTGTAAAAAGCACAGTTTGGGCTCACCGCAGGATTAAGTAAACACACTCACTAAGACAAAACATAATTATATATATAAAAAAAAACATTCATTCCTTCGACTTTTAACTTAAATGTGGTCCCCATGATCCCCACATCCTGGAATTCACACCTGTGCAGTCCCTCCCATTCAGTGCTGGGGGGACAGTGACTCGCTCCTAACTAACAGAATGTGGCAAAGATACAGGATATCACATCCATGGTTATGCTACATAAGACGGAGATGCTCTTCT
>NW_017731724.1:666281-670384 GCF_001890085.2 Hipposideros armiger
ACCTGAAGAGCTTACAAGTAAGTGGATTTTTAAAGCAAAATAACAACAACAAAATTATATATTTACTCAGAATATCAATATCCATGTAGTTTAACACATAACGTTGACACTAATAGTTTACATAAAAAAAGAAAACCTTCCTCTTCCTCTACAGGCCTCTGTATCTGTGGACTAGACTCCAACCAAGTCCAGAAGGAGCCAGAAGCCTCTGGAATGTTACTGAGTGTCCGGGAAAATGAGCCCCACAAGTTACAAAGCATAAAATCACATGGCTTCATGACAGAGGTGGGGTCCCTGCAGGCTGTGAGGGGCAGTATTTTCAATTCAGGGACATTGCTGTTGGTTCTATTAAATTTCAGAGCAAGAAGAACTTCCAGTATTCAGAAAATAACGTGGGCAGCTGGGTGAGGGCTCTCTCTGCATTGCTCATTTTGACCCTCAGTATATCATATTTCCGCCTCGGAAACAGACTCATAAATAATGGGGTAGGTTCTTCTGCTTTACTTTCCCGTATGGATAACTATGTTTACATTTTCTTAGCTTTCTTTGAACAGGCCTCAGAAATGAAGCTATCTAGAATAAATTTTCTACAGTTGTGACATTTTCTGGGTTTCTGACAAGCAACTTCCTATTTGGGGTATGTGCTTTTTATTATTAGATATTAAGTATGAAGCCAGAGTGAACCACATACCATATGTAGCTAGTGCCAGCCACTGTGCACATGTTAGCTCCTCGAATCTTCCCAACATCCTTGCTATCTACATCCCATTTTACAGAGAGCAAAACAGGCTCAGATGAGGCTCAATTTGCTCAAAGTTCTGCTGGTTGTAAGAGACCCAAGATCATTCTAAGTAAGCTGGGTCCACAGCCTGTGATCTCAGCCACTTCGTCCCATAATGCAGTTCTTAGATCCTTCTTTGGTGAGAGTCTCATGGTAACGAGCTTCGTATACTTCCCCCCCCAACTCCGTAATAGCAAAGCTCCCCTCACCTGGGAAATAATGGACTTCCAAGAGCTGGCTGAGGAAGGTCCAAGTTCTCTTAACACGCATAACCCCTCATCCCACTTCGATTCATTCACACTCAGTTCATTAATTCCCAAGGACGTAGATGCCCCTGATGAATCCAGGTGTCCCTGGAGCATATCTCTGGGTCCTGACTGCACGCCAGCCATCCTTCTCTTATGACTACATCGAAGTCTTCCATTTTCTATTTGGATAATTTTCAGAAGTTAAAAGATCTTCCTTTGTTTTCAAAGTTTCATGTGCCTTTTGTCAGAGGTTGTAACAAAACAGGATACTGGACATGCTCCTTGAAAAGGCTTGTCTTGTGTTATCATATCAACTTAATATCATCCCTAAATCTATCTCTGTAAATGAATTACACAAAAGAAGCACAGCCCCTTTGAAGAAAACAGCTGGAGTGCTGCGTGGCCTCTGAAACGGTGGGTGAGCAGAGCAATCTGTATTTATCGCCTCTGAGTCCTAGTTCTTTAATTTAGGAACTGGGAGCAATGACACCCATCTTTGGGGGGGTCGTCATGAGCATTAAATGAGACAGTCCACTGAAAACTGCCTAGTGCAGCACTGAGCAGACAATCCAGTAGACACAATTAACCTTAGTTCCCTTTTCCTTACTTTACAGTAGATTTCTTTTTAGCAAGTCTTATGTAACACTTGTTATAGAAAGCAATGTACATAAAAGATTTAGTCTGAGGACTGATACATAGTAAACCCTCAGCGAATGCCACGATTATCTCAGAATCCCATCCCTATTTTTAAAGTCCCATGCAAAGCAACAGGAAGCATTGTGGGGGCCAATAATTGTGCTCAATGTGTCAAAAAAATATGTCGTAGATGCCATTACAGAATTCAGAAATCATATTTCACCTGCTACCTGAGCATAAAATACAGGGTCACCACTGGGGCACATTGTTGGATCTACCTATCAACCTCTGCTTTGGGGAGATGTTGGCAGCTGGGGATGATACCATCTGTAGATTAGGGATAATGCATTGGATTTAAATCCTGATTGCTTTGCCCATATAGTTTTAGAACCTTGTGTAAACCCTTTAGACTCAGGTCTATGGTGTTGCCATCCAAATGGAGACCTCTGGGCTCAGTCACAGCCAAACGCACCTTTCCCTCTAAAGATGCTAACTTCACAGCAGCCTGGGAAGAATCTTGTTATTGCAAGAGCCTTGCGTGCTTCTTTGGTCTATGTATTTTGCTAGCTATTGCATGATATATTTTGGAACAGCGACTCATCGTATGATATGGTATGCTGGTAACCGTGTACCTGCAAAGGGTGAGTGGCATTCATGCACAAATGAAGCCCAGGTAGATTCTTAAGACTGTGGGAGCCTAGGTAAGCAACATGACAAGTTATATGGAATATATACTATATTATTCAAACCACTGTAGATATGTCGATTTAGAACTTGCTCGAGCATTTCAAATCTCTTAAACTGAGAGCAACGTTTTCCATTACATCTATGTAAACAAACAGAACATTCATCGATATGTTAGTCGACTGCCCTGTTCTCCTGGACACAGAAATCCATAAATATTTTTAAATAGGGCCCTTTCAGATAGATCTTTAAGTGGCTAAGTGTCTGGGAAGGTTCTGGGGGTCCCATCACCAACTTAAATTCTGGAGAACAGAGGATCTAAGCTGCAAATGGCAGCCTCTGCATGAAGTTTGACTGGACCANTGACACACTGTATGTGCCTCTCTGTCCTTGCACACGTTAGGTACTTCTTTGTGAAATGTCCACCATGATAAGAAGGGATGCCTTTCCTTGGTCTGACTAGAGGTTGGCTGATAGGCTGCCAGGAGCTTCACATCTGCTTTATGTGAACCTCTCACGTGCAATGGCTGATAGGCTGCCAGGAGCTTCACATCTGCTTTATGTGAACCTCTCACGTGCAAACATTTCAGCATGTCTGGGGACAGGGAGCTGGGACGCCATCATTTCCAAGAACAGGCTGTGCCACCGTCTAGGGCGTCTACCTAAATTTGCTCTGAGGCTTGCTTTCATTCTCAGGAACCACCTCATGGCAAGGTCATAAGGGAGGGACCCACAGCACTCACTTCTAACCAGTGGGGGTCCCTGACACTGTGAAAAGGAAGAGACTGTGGTGAAGAGGCAAATGCACCACACCAGCATACAGCGAATGGACTGAACCCTAGTCGTAAGGGACTATCAGTCCACATATTCCACATTTGATGGGGATGTTTCCCTCAAACAAGCCACTAGTCCTGCTCACATTAGCAATGTTTTTCCTAATCTAATGAGGAACCTAGGGATAGGAGTAGGTTGTGATCTGTAATCTACTTAAAGTTTAAAATCTCCTTCCATAGAGCACGTGTTTTGAAGTGGTAGGCGTCCCTGTCTCTTCCCGCCTTTCTCTTGAAATGGGAAAGTAAATATTAGGACAGCTTTCCCAACCTCCTCCACAGTCTGAGTTTACACACGAATGTATGGCTGGGTGTCGGGAGCCACGCACCTGGAACAGTTGGCGATCTCCATGCGGGGGCCCTCGCACCACCAGCCGCCACACTGGGGGGCCGGGCTGTCACAGGAGCGGCTGCGACACAGGCAGGTTCCCACGGCGCTGCCATCTGTGTGCGTGCAGGGTGTCCACGGGGACCATGCACCGAAGTGCCCATCCACAGTGAGATTCCTCGTCTGGGAAGCAGGTAAAGGAAGGATGTCAGCAAGGGTTAAGGCTGTCGACATTGAGAAATAATGAAAGGTCTCTCATAAGGCAATCGGAACACATGTAGAATATTTTATACCCAGTAAAAAGGATGAACAGTGAAGTATTTCAGAATAAAGCAGCAGCGGTCATGGGTGGAGATAATGATGGAGGTGGTGGGGCGAGGGGGACAGGAGGAGTTAGAAGAGGAGACGAAGCAGGCGGAGGAGGAAACGGAGAAAGAAGAAGAGTAAGGGAGAGGAGTGAAGGGTGCTAATAGCTTGATGATCACATCATGGCAAAATCGGCCACGAACGCGAGAAACCCAAGGAACAAGAAGAATTGAAGTGAAAATCACAGACATATAATTCTGTTGCATTTTATGTTTTCATTTAAAAAAAAA
>NW_017731724.1:673909-682156 GCF_001890085.2 Hipposideros armiger
CGTATAAAACCGTAGTATACATCACAACCAATGGCATATCAGACATGATGAAATATAGTCGATTTGACCAATAAAATTAAGCCTTTCTTCCATTTCAGTCAAAAATAAAAAGAGCATAGAAACAAATTACATTTGAATAGCATTTAAAAATACCTCTCTATGTTAAGACTGCTCTATATAATGCTAATAATTTTCATCTAGTTCATTTCTTTCTAAGATAGTTTTAGAAAGGGACGTATAATTAAAATAGTAGTTGGGTAATATGGGATTTTCCATTTTCTACATGGCAGCCTACATATATCAGAAAAATGTGGTTTTATTTCCTCTTTTGATTAAAGTGAGTAACATAATTCTCTGTTGTTGGATGCTTTCCATATTGTTAATTCATTAAAGTGTACCTTGAGACTTGACACATAATATAGGGTTAGAGAATAGGGATGGTTTTATATAATGAAATCATAAAAGTACCAGAAGAAAAAAGAGGACCTGGTTATGTGTGTTTCACAAACGCTGAATCAGAGACCACATCTCAGCCATACTTTTAAAGCAGAGATGGCGGAGGGACAGCTACAACACAAGGCCAGCTTCACACGGTTTGCTGACCTTCATGGGTTTATAACAGATACGGTCCTCTCAGTGGCAACTTTAGTAACCCCCTCTGGTCACTTGTCATCTCCATTTCTTGACCGTAGAAATATACTAGACATATTTTCTACAAACCAAGTGAGTGAGTATGTATTCCCCATGACATAATTAAGTATGTCTCAGATATCCACTCAAACAACCATGCTCCTACATCCATGGCCTCGTTACGTAAGAAGAACTGCGATTGTATTCTTCTGCCCTTTTTACCATTTAAAGTGCAAGGTCAAACAGCTACAAGAAGATGAGAAGACTCTTCTAAAGTTTGGCCCGTACATTGGGCTACATTTCAGAGACTGTACGTTTTCTCCAGCTGCAAAGAATCCAAGGCGAACGCCTTGGTACTTTTAGAGTGGTGTTTAGAATGAGAAGAAACTTAAACACTGGCATTTTAAAAATGGATTCCAAGAGACACTGCAGGAAAGTTTGCTCCCAAAATCTGAGATCTGAAGCTAAATCGTCCCAAGGACCAGCAGCTAACGTCCTTGCAAAACTTTGCCCAGCGCCTGGATGGGGTTATACGTTTACCTCTGTGATGAAAGACTTCCATCTGGGGCCATTTGGGGAAGGACAGGGGTTTTAATAGGTCTTTCCTCTTGTCACTTCATGATTGTCCCACTTACAAATGGAAGCATAGTCTTCATGAACACGGGTTTAGTCATGAAACTAGCAGGCACCTCGATGGGAAGCCGACCACTGTTCACATGCCTCAGGCAGCTCTAGATTGGAGAAACAGCCCGGATTTTAAATATGGGGATGTGTCGCTTCCCTTTTCACCCCGGTCTCGCAGAGGCATGCCAGAACTGAGTCACAGAGATCAGCAGTATGTGACAGCAAGGTGACTTAATACATTTACAAACGTGTGGGAGTTAGTAGCTGTGGTTCATATTCTCTGAGAACAGGAAAAAGAACGTGAGGTTACTGGATTAAGGGAACGAATGGAAGCCGGTCCCTAAAAGTGAGGACCTAAACAAACAAAGTGGCCAAGGAACACGTGGGCCCTGTTTTCTCAGATTCAGAGTCTGACTCTAAATGCCAGCGCGTTTCTCTCCCTTCTGCAGAATCCCCTGTGGGATTGTACATCAGGCCGTTTCTCTCAGGCCTTGCCATGACCCTGAGAAGGATCTCTAAGACTGCCCCCCCTGGGGCTCGAGGGCAGCAATATCCTTTAGTGCATTCCTTTAAAAGCTCCACTTATCCCAGCTTCTGGAATTAAGGCTCCCAAGGGAAATTGATGGGTGCAGATGCTCCTATTTTATGAACGCTACAAAGGGTAAAAGTGTCCAAACCAAACTGGAGAAAAAAATCCAAGAATAAAACAGAGATATTACACCCCGTTTTCAAACCAGCCCTGTGTCCTTTTAAGATATTTCCTTCGAAACTGACAAAAAGCTGATGCCAGTGTCCTGTGTGGCTCTCCGGCAAGCTCTGAGCTGAACGAGTAAGAGAGCACAGACTGGGCGTACAGGAGAGGGTCTCAGGAGAAAATGTGGACGCCATGACAGTGTGGGTTAGGACCGTAGGTCAGCGGGGTTCCCGTGGACAGTGTGTTCAGAGGACTGAGAACGCGGACACTTACGGGACAGGTGGAGATGGTCTGCTCCCACTGGGTCATGCTCAGGCTCTCCTCCAGGCTGGTGCATTTCTTCATCGCCACATCCCAGCCACAGTAAGGGTCCTGGGCCCCGATGCAGGCGCTGGAAACACATGCCAAAGGGTCAACAGAGAGGCAGCTTCACCTACTAAGCCAGGTGCAAGCTAAGGCGAGCCTAGCTCTTATGAGTCGACATGGGGACTGGTTATAATAAAGTGTCAGTCTACAGATGGGAGAACATAGCTATCTGCACACACCGGTGAGTATCCAATTAAAAATAAATAATTAATTTGTGTTGAAATACTTATACTTTTTTTTTCTAAGATAGAGGGCAGATGAGTAAATGATTATCTATACCAACACCAGGCTTTTGGTGACATCAACAGGGCTAAAGTCAGAATTTTGCAATGCTCAAAAATACTAGTTATGACCACTACCACTGCTATCATCATCAACTCCTTAATACCAAATATTTGTTGAACACCTACTATGAAATATCACATTATTATATGATTTAGACACCTAAAAAAACTCTAATGACGCAGGTATTATTTTCACTTTATTGATGAAAAAAACAAAGACACAACATTTATGAAATTGGCCAAAGGACAAGCAAATCACCCAAAACCCTACAACATGGTTAGTTCAAATTTAATAAAACAACATGGTTAGTTCAAATTTAATAAAACAAGGACGTCTTCCTTATTAAAAAATGTATTAAAAATTTTCAATTTAATAGTAATTTAATATAGCTCTGTCTATCAACATATTATATCATAAATACTGTGGATGGTGGATATTTTATTATAGCTTTGTCTCAGTGAGGGAGGCCATACATTACCTGGGCATTTTTCTGTAGGACGGTACTCAGAGGAAGTTTCCTTCCACTGTGACCTGACAGACCTGGGCAAAGGGTGAGAGCTAAGAACCTCGCCTGGCTGGGACCTCACTGGGCTGTGACAGTGAGCTCTGACCCACAGTGTCCCAGTCTTACTGACGCCCGGCTGACAGAATGTCACAGTGTATCGCACACAGAATTCTCTGTGTCTGATCCCATTTTCACGTTGGTGGGCAACAGGGCAAAGCTACACATATGGGAATTATTCAAAAGGCCTGAATTCCTGTTCATGTTTCTTATTAAAGCAACAGTAGACCAAATTAAAATTGCAAAAAGGGGACAATTCCTCCAATTCCCTAACTTTGCCCCAGGCTCCCCCTTGCAAAGCAACCTGGAGAACTGAAACAATGTCACGGGGTTATATGGGGTATTTTAAGCTGTTTTAAATGAAAAGCTGCCTGTAAAAACATCTTTCTTCCGATACTGCTGATGGTTCTGCAGGTTCTTAACATTCCACTTACCCCTTAAAATATTAAAACTTCTCTACAAACACAAATGCCCATTCATTAAAAATATCATTTATTATAAATATGTTTTCCACATCTAAAATACTTCGTACCATGAGAAATATTCTGATGAGCTTTACCTTTATTCTAAATTATACTTTCAAGGAAACGAGTCATCATAACTTATTATTTTTGGAAGGTGGTTCTTTTAAAGAGACCATGTGGAGGATCACAGGCTTCCTGGGAATGCGGCCACCATGAAGTGGCTATTCTTTAGTCCACTTTGAAAATGTTTTTCTTTGTATGATGAACCTTTTTAAATAGTTCTCCCCTTATTTTTCTTAATCACCTTAGGTTATTCTCACTTGATATATTGCCCTGATATTTGAAAATATCTTAATTCAGAAAACATGTTAGTCAGGATCCAAAGGTTAAATTGGAAAACACATTTATTGAGTGTAGGCTGTAGACCTAAATGCAAATTTAGAGGCAGGCCTTCATTCTAGAAAGATAAACTACTTCCCTCTTTACAGGAATATGACATTAATATTGGTCTAAACTCTTCCTTGACACTTGAAAGTTGGCCATGACGCTGCTTGGTAAGTTGAGTAATGGGAAAAATAGGTATATTCATTAACATCTTTTCACTGTCTATCTGGAAACTGGGAGCTAATTACTGAATACAATCCCCTCACATACTACACTGTCTGAGTGTGGGTAACTTTGTCTGGCTTGTTCTGTCACACTCGTTGTCATTAAACCCATTTATTTTTTATATTTTTGCCATATTACCAAAATGCACGCGTTAAGCATGGGGTGTTAAAGTGTTTCCATCACCCATTCATTCAGCACACACTTAAGAGCATTTGACATGAATGAACCAGACTCTGAAGGCGGCGGGTGTACTGAGGAGAGCAAAACAGACACAGTCACTGACCCCAAAGAACTTACCTTTCAGAAAAGGGAAGAAACATTAAGTAATTACACCCTAAATATCAACAACCAGTTGCCAAGGAAAAACCAAAAGGGGGACCCCCCCCCATTTAGATGGGCAGGTATAAGGTCAGGCACTATGTGGGGAGTGGCATTTAAACTAGAACCAATGAGATGACTAGAAGCCAGCCATTGGCTGTAAATCAGAAAACCAGGACATTCTGTCGGTGAGACCAGCATGGGGAAGGTGCTCAGGTGGGAGAGAACTCAGTGTGAAGAATCGAATCAATGGGGGCTGGGCTTTGGTTAAAGCTTGAGGAGAAGAACCGCTGAGCCCTCGAACCCTGTTAAGACTTAGGGTTTCCTTGTAAGTGCTGCAAACTTTAAAGTGTTTCCAAATACTGTCGAAAGCAGATGTCAAATATCAGTATTTATTTGATAGTCCTGTTTTACCCACTCATCATGCACAGAATCTGGGATTGTTTATCTTGGCCTTCCCATGGGCCTCAATCATTCTGAACTTTTCTCTAGAACAAACATAATCTTTCTGGAAAGGCCAGTCTGCCCCAAGATGAAGCTGTCCAAGGAAGCCAGCCTCGACTATGGCCAGTTTTGCATGCAGGGACCAAAACCAGGACAAAGGGGCACAGAGAGCATCAGTGCCCACCAGGAGCCCTTCCCAGCTCAGGGACGTTGGAGTAATTGTCGGGAGTGATGACCAGGAAAGGCTGTGTCCACATACCCGAGAGNGAAAATGTCCCTGAGATGTGCTAAAAGCTTAAAACACACGTGGTAAAGGATGCCCCACTCTGGGTCACACGTAGCTTCGCTGAGGCTGTTAATGGACGTGTGTGCACTGGTTATTGTTATAAACCAAACCATGAATTACGTTCTTGCCGACACTCCAGCGGCTCAGTTTAGTTCTGATGAAAACTTCACTTCATCTGGCCAATACCATATGGACCCACCAGGACGGCCTTACGGCCGACGTGAAACTGTAGGTTTTAAAAAATGGTCTAGTTGAATTCTGACAAGAACACTCTTTCTCCAGCAGACTCGCTTGCTGCGTCTCCAGGAGCCCAGCGCAGCTGCCCACTGTCCCTGGATCTCCGCTCCTGAGCCAGCCTGCAGGTACACGGTGGCCCAGTGATGCTGTCAACACAAGGCTTGGGCCAAAACTAGAGGCTGTCAGGACAAGAAGTGGACGATCCAGCTCAACAGAAAGAGGTGCCACAGCTAAGCTAAGCTAGAGCCCAACTAAAACCGCAGGGGAACCGACCGCGCTGGAGGGAGCGTAGGCGTGCGGAGGGCGGTGCCAGGGCGGGGCGGTACCCACCGTTCCTCGCGGTTCTGCCCCACACACACACGGCCCCCGTGGCGGGGCGTGGGGTTGCTGCAGGACCGCTGTCGCACCTGGAAACCGATCCCACAGGTGGTGCTGCAGGGAGACCAGGAGGTCCAGGGGGTCCAGCCGCCGTTCCTGGGGAGACGAAGCAGTGGGGTCATTGAGTGAAACTGGCTCACAGGCCGGCCCGTGTCTGCACCCACCTCCAAATTCAAGTTCCCCCACCTGGACCATCCGATTATGGGCTGTGAAGCAAAAAGGAACCGGGCCATGGGACCCAATGCACTGTGTCATGGGACTCTCAATTATTGTGAGATTTTTCTCCCAGTATCTGATTTTAGGGTCAAGGTAGGAAGGTTGAGCGTAAAGCTTATAAAGTATGCTATAAATAATTCAAAATGGGCTATATTAGAAACGATTAAGAAACTTTAGTTATGAAAGTGTAAATCTAAAAAAAAATGAGGTTCATCTAAAAGCCATTAGAGATGATTCCCTGAGCCTCTAGAGTTTCTGCTTTTATTTGGCTTGCACTGAATTAGTTATAATCTATAAAAAGTTCACATTTGAACAAAGTAATCATCTACAGCCATACATAATGCTCACTCTAAAAATCTATGAATATCAATGAAAATCAGTAATTCCCCTGCCAGCATTCATATTGACAGAGAACCATAAAANTTCCCATCCCCCAATTCCCCAATAAAAATCTTAAAAAAAAAAAGGAATCAAGAAAATCCCACAGTACTTCAGAGACAAGATAGCAGTGTCAGAGGGTGGACACTGGTCTCCAGGGGTTGGTGGCTCGTCTCACTGGAGGACGGGAGCCCGTGAGATTTAAGGAGCTCTCCATGATTGAGTGTGGGGTCTGGGTCTCCAAAGAGAGGTGAGGCCACCCACAGAAGAGCTGATGGGAGGATCTGGATGGCAACAACCCGAGGGAGATATTCTAAGCCTGACGAACATCATGGCGGTGGAAGGAGGAGAGGAAGGGAGACACATGGGATTTGGTAGAGTGGGAATAAGATGTGGCAATTGTGTGAAAGTTTAGAAAAACAAAGAGACAAACAAATAAACAAACAAACAGTAGAGTCCAAAGTCAGCCTCGCAAGAGAAAGTGGGAAGCGCCCTTACTGCCAGAGGCGGAGTTCATGTCTAGGCAGAAGCCTCCAGAAGGTCAAGAACCAATCAGGCAAATGGCTTCGTTTCTCTAAATTTTCACATAAAATAGTAGCCAATGGAACTGAATAGTTACCACGCTTCTTTATCTTTTCCATTGCTGAGGCAAAAAGAAACATTAGGTTTCCCTCTTAAGAAATCATATACAGCCTCCCAGGGCCCTGACTCTCAGCTCAGGGCCACGGCCATTCTTCTGTGCAAGAGAGAAAAGGAAAGACCTTCCAAGTAAGAGGCATGCCCTCTAGATAAAAGAGCCAAAACAAAATCGGGGACACAATACATTAGGAAACGTGCATGTGTCGAGTTCCAGTACGTAAAACACAGCGACTGCTCGCTGACTATTAACATGGGTGTTGCTGCGTGGACTCTTGAAGAGGAAACTGCCATTTGTTTGGAGAACACATTTATAAGGAGCTAGTGAAGAAAACTTAGAACATCAGAACTTGCAGCGTTTAATTCAAAATCTCCACGCGTAGACAGGTGAGGCCACCAGCAGGGAGAGATGGTGAGACAAATAACGGCCAGGAGGTCTGGATGGCAACAACCTGAAGGAGAGACAGTCCATGCCAGACAAACATGGCGGTGGAAGGCGAGGAAGGGACACACGTGGGGTTTGGAAGCTTCTCTCACTGTGGGCAGGAGGAGCAGTAGAAGATGGCCTCCTGTTTCAAAGCTGATCCACCAACATTTAAAAAGTACGGGCCTCTTGGAGGCCTTGGCCCTAATTTCAGCTTTCAAAGACACAAACCAACAAACAATGAAAGGGTAAGGAAAGCAAAGGAAATATAAGACCCTTGACTTTTAGTAAGAAGCCCAGTAACTGAGCTACCATTTCCCCACAGCAAAACAAATCGCTGCACAAAGCGTCTCCCATTTGCCTGCCTCAGGCCAGCTCTGAAAACGCTCCACATGTTACGGCAGCTAAAACTCTACTTGAGGAGAAGCTGAAGGCTGCATGCAGCTCGGAGCTTTCAACCACCGCCCATCAGGTTCACAGGTGGCCGCACAAAGGTGCTCCACCACCTGGCCTCCCTTTCTGTCTCTTTCTCCTTCTACAGTAGTCCTGGGGGGAACGCCTCACCCGGATATGTGCATGTCACCCTCTGGAAGGGAGAGCAGGAGGGAAGCAGAAATTGCTGGGCTCGCCCTGTGCCTTGAGGTCTGGGTTTTCACTCACAAATCCCACGGGAGACAGTCTGCTCAGAGGCAGAGC
>NW_017731724.1:684356-686019 GCF_001890085.2 Hipposideros armiger
AAAGGCAAATTAGCCAGACACAAGCGGGTAGATAGTGCATGATTCTACTTATATGAAATGTCTACAATAGGAAAGTTCATCCAGACAGGACATAGCTTAGAGGCTACCAGGGGCTGGACGGGAGGGGAAGTGGAGAGTTGTTGTTTAATGGTTACAGTTTCTGTGTGGGGGAAGGAAAAATGCTTGGACATAGATAGTAGCTATGGTTGTACAACACTGTGAATGCAATTAACGCCACTGAATTGTACACATAAAAATGGTCAAATGGCAAATGTTATGCTATATGTATTTAGTCACAGTTAAAAAGGGAATGAGAGCATCTCACTGGAAGCGGAAGAAAGAGCCTTGTTGTGCAAGGCAGAAAGCTTCCAAAACTGCTGCTGAAGTTTTATGGGACGTGGAAGATGTATGTGTGAAGCAGTTATATACTTAAGAAAATTTCCAGGGAAATTGTTGGAGGTGCTGCCTGGTTTCTTCTTGCTGCTTGTTAAATGTAGGAGAAAGAAAAAAAGAAACTGAGGGGATAAAAACCAGGGCTAAATAGCATTAGAAATTCTGAGTGTCTCCTGATGGCAAAAGATGCTAAAGAAATCGCTTCTGAGCATTGTCAGGAATGATTGGCTTAGAGCAAAAAGCTGAGGATGTGACTGTACAGCCTTTTGTTACACATCTCAGGAGGATCAAAGGATCAGGGGGGTATTCGGTCACACAAAGGGTCTTTTCAAAAGATCAAGAGCGAGGTACGCCTCATAGACCCCCTCAATCACAAGCAAGCTACCGGATGTTGACCCTCGGCCATCTGGGCGTGATCCCCAGGTGGAGAAGGACTAGCTCAGAATGACCTGTGGGTGTAGTTTTGTTCAGTGAAGTAAAGACAAGGAAATCCAGGGAAGACCCACAGGGTTTATTTCAGCAAAAATACCAGCCTGGACTGAAAGGTAGAGAGAAAGCCCAAATGAAATGAGGCTATTGGGAACCAAAATGCTACTGGCAGGAAGCAGGCTGATGAAAGCACCCGGCAGCAAGCAAGCACATGTTACCTTTTAGGAAAAAGGAAGGAAGCTTCAGGAAGCCGAACTGAGAGCCTAGAAGGCAGCCAAGAACCACAGAGAATTATGGCCAGGCCTTGAAACCTGTTGGAGTACCTCCCAGCACCTGTCTGGCTAGGTTTCAGAATTTCTGAGGAGCAGCGGTTCCTCTGTACTTCCCAGTTTCCCCCTTTCAGCAGAAATGGCTGTGGCTGGTACCCTTTACAGGTCTCACCGCTGCACGTTGGGTGTGTTGGTTGCAGATGACTTGTCTCTCATTTTAGAGGTTGACACAGTGAGAGGAGCCACACCCTGAGGGCGTCATTCACAGTTGGGGCTGATTTACATAAGGTTCTGGAATGAATGAATGGCATAGAACTTGTGGGGACCTTGGGAGTTGGTGAAAGGCATTGTGCATGTGGAAGGAATGTGAACGACTCAGGGCAGATAATCAACTGATGATGGCAAGGACTCTGAGGTGACCCCAAGGATCCACACCTGTTAAAACGTCGCCCTCTTCAGTGTAGACAGGGCCTGTGACTTTCTTTTAACCAATAGAACATGGCAAGGTCAGATGACATGCTACTTCGTGATGACATTATATAAGAGGGTAATGCCCATCAGGCAAGGAGGCA
>NW_017731724.1:686682-691043 GCF_001890085.2 Hipposideros armiger
TTAACTTGTGACCTGGCTGGAAGACACCGTGCTCCAGCCCAAGCCCACCTTGGACCCCCTCTTACAATATGCCCTTCACGGTCGTAATTAGCATGTTGCTGAATGTACTTTGTCTTTGCCCCCTTCTATTTTTTAAATAGCTGTAATGATGACATACACAGAACGTCTTCCTTTTTTCAGCTACTATCATGTCACACAGATGTTCATCGTCATCATCTGATGGCTTCAGAATAACCCACTGGGTGAATAATCCATTGAGTAAGGATATCATAACTTGGTGATTAATTACCTTACTATTGGAAACTTAACACTGGAACACTGGTTGTGGTTCAGAAATAACTTACAAAGTAATTGGACAGGGATGTCAGGTCAGGAAATTGGGTCCTACTGTGGTCCAGGATCAGGCTGTAATGACAAATCGATTTTGGGACAAAGTCTAAGGTACCTCTAAGGCTCTTTGGCTCGAATCCACAATAGATATTCAGGAGGTTTTATTTATGCCAGAATTTCTCATTAGATTCTGAGCCCCATGAAGACAGGGTCAGGGCTGCCTCATCCGTCATCCTCCACTCAGGGCCTGTCTTGGTGCTTGGCATACGTGAAGTTCAATAAATATACTAGGAATTAATTAACTAAGGAAAATCCACAGTCTTTAGAGACTACACCGAAGCCAACACAAACAAAGACTCAAGACATTGAAGATGTGGAAAATATTAAATTCTTTCGAAGGGAGGATATTTAGTTTGCAAACTGGGCACTTGTCAAAATGGCTTTCTGATTATTTATGTGATTCACAATTGAATGGCTAAAGCTGTCTTGCTGTGGGACTTTGTGGGATCCTGAAATGTCTCCCTGTAAGTTGTGTGTTTCTCTCATCAGATAGATGCTTCTTTAGAGAACATTTAATTACCAAACGTGCCAACTAATGAGCTCCACCCTTTTAAAACTTTGTCCTTTAGCAATAAATGTCCTAATTTCTGTACTAATTTTCTTAATGAGGTGTTGAGTTCTTTAATTACATGACACTGTGACTAGATGCCCACTCACAAGGAGAGCCCAGGTCTTTTCCTTGCTGGCTTCGTCTTTCCCTCCAGTTTTATAAAGCAAAATTTAAAAGGCACCTCTCTTCTGTTGTATATATTGGCTATCATTCTTCCAGTTCTTGGCTGTTCTCTCCCCAATTAGGTTGTATATAAAGAAAAAATAAAACAAGACAAACACCTAAGGCCCAAGGGGTACCAATCCTTTGGCTAATGCTTTATATCACTATACTTTTCTATAAAGAGAGTTTTACTGTTTCACAAAAAGTTAGGTTTTCCTTTTAGGTTAGAAAGTAAAATAGCAGAGAGGGATAAGGCCGAGTATCCATGTATTAATTTGATAAATAGTTACCTGGCCTGTCTGGGGCCAGGCACCATGCTGGAGGTGGCTTTGAACCTGGAAAGACAGACTGTGGCCAGCTTTTGGAAGCTCTGCTTCCTGGGGGCTGACTGAACCTGTCCTGGTATGCAGTACACAGATTCATTTCTGTTCTATAACCGATGGGTCCTCGGATACTCTCTCTCTCTCCAATTCAGATCCATCCCTCATCTATAAAACATTCACTCTATAACCTGGTAGATTTATCTTATCTCATAGCCATGGTGGGTGTCAAATAAAAAAATAAAGGCTAGATGAGTTAAGTGTCTGAAGAGTAGAAAACACCGTGTTATTCAGGAAATATCCGGGCATGAGTTAATTTAGGTCATTTCATAATTAATGTATATAACTGAACCCCTAATTTTATAAATCAATGGATATCACAGCTTAAGGCATGTGCATTCATTCAAAAGGCACAAATGATGACATTCTCATTTAGGAGTCAGCAAGGGACAGCCCGCCACCTAAAGTTTTACTGAAACACAGCATCGGGATGCTGTGCCCTGGCACCCTGGTGACGTTTCCTGTGCCCACATAGGGCCAGGCTTACCCACAGCTAGCCTGAGCTTTGGCAGAGCGCCCTGGGGTCCTCCCAGACCCTGGCTCATGAGGCAGGACATGTGTGCCTGGCCGCTTCCCGGCCACCTGCCTCTGTTCCTGGGAGGACGTCCTGAGAGTTTCTCACCGCCTCTGCGTACAAGGCTTCCAGCCCCGCCCTGCGCCACCGGGGCACAGCTGCAGGCTGTGACACTAAGCAGCAGCACCAGTTGGCTCTCTCAGCAACCTGGCACCCCGGTTCTCACGCTGCACTGTCACCTGGTCCCTTTTGTTTTGGTGTCATCTTGTGGGAAAAGGCACATGGGTAGCTGACACCTCTGTGCTCCTGCTTTTGGTGTCCGTGAAAGTGATAAACTGTCTGAATCTAAAAGTGACTTGTGCTGCTTGGCCTGACGAGTCTGTTAGCCTGACTGACGCACAGCCACGCCTGGTCATTCTGACCTGCAGCTGCTGCCGTGCTGTGAGGACAGAGGTGCGTGGGTGCAGCAGAAGCCAAGCCGCCCATGAAGCCCACTGCCTTCTGCCTGGGTCTTTATAGAGGGAGTTCGCCCTCCCACTGATCTAATGACTTAAAGTGACTTTTAAGAGTCTGTGTCAAAAGTCCTCCCACCATCGCTCCCCCATGTTTTCCTTTCTGTAGATTCTGGGAGCTGCAACCTGTCAAGGCCAGTTGGAAGTACGCAGCGCTTCCCCGGGGCNCACAGCCCATCCTGAAGGAAGACCCTCCTCCCGTCTCAGCAGAACGCTTATGGCAAGGGTGGCATCAACCTTGAATTGGGAGCCTCTGGTGCCCTCCCCAACCTGGTGACGGCAGCAAAGGTGAGCTAGTGGATCTCACACCTGGCCCTGCCCCACCTCCATCAGTGCCTGAATCTCTTATACAGATAGATAGATGCAATCTCACTAGAGACAGGGGGTTACTGAATATCCACTGAGGGAAGTTCCTGCCCGTTGGATGGGGTCATGTTGAGATCACTCAGCTACAAAGAACATGTGGTCATTGTAGAGTCTCACAAAGTGCTAGAAAATTCACTTGCCCAGACAGACCAGAGCCAGTTAAACAATTCAATGCAGGAGCAGAAATGGCCCGATGGGCTCTGTACCTCTCAGACAACGTGAAGTTGTTTAAAGGCAGAAAAGCAATTTCTTGTCAGGTCAGTTGGCCTTCAAGTATGAAGTTCATCTGGGTAAAGAAGGCAAAGCACATGTACAAGAGTTTGACTCCTTTTCTTTTCTTTTTTCTTTCCTTTCTTTTCCTTCTCTATTTATTTTGTGTTTGATTTTGACTTCCATGTAGGACAAAGGAAAATTTTGAAACCATGCCTCCAACAGACCGCCGATACTAAATAATGACCATTCCCTAGCCCTGCTGGCCAAGGAGGACCTCCACGAACCGACTCTAACACGCAGGTGGGAAAGGAAAGGGACCATCTTGTCCTGAATTCTTATTAAGTGCCAGGCCCATTACTTAGTCACTGTCATTTGGTCCCAGTAACATACCGAGTAATTTGCTCATGATCACACACCCAGCAAAAGGCTAATCCAGGATCCACGTGAATCCAAAGCTCATGGTCTTTCCATAGGCAAGCTACTTTGCAGACACATGGCAATGATTATTTTCTTAAAAGTCATGAATTCATTGGACTATGCTGCACACAAAATCTTAGGGGAAGCTTCGTGTGTAAAAGCCAAGTAGTACCGCTCAGGATAACGCAGTGCGAGGATCTGGGGCTGACTCTATGGCTGCAATCCAAGCTTTCCCGTGGAGTTCTTCACATAACTTTAAATTTGGGGGCTCAAAATTGGCGGGCCTGAGAAGTAGCCATTAAATAATGAAACCGTGCATTGTGGGCTCCTTGGTTGTGCTTCTCTACTGAACTACAAAAGGTTGGTAATTATATCGATTTTCAAGCTTTACTTGATTGACTATTTGGTACCCAGATGGCCATTGAGGGAACAGAAACACACTCTGTTAGGAAACCGAATAGAAGGCTGAACCCCAAACTACTGGCTGGCTAACACATAGCTAAAGAAAGCTAATGTCTATCCTACTGGGTTTGACCGATGGAATGTCTTTGTGCATTTTCTTGTTCTTAGAAAAAGATTCTCCTTCGTAATAATAATATGAGTGCATGAAAATATTTGGCTAAAGAAGAAAAGAAAAAAATTTACTCATGCCATGGTTGTAGGGGAAGAAAGTGGGCCCTGAAGAGAGCAGGACCACCCCATGGCATCTCTACAAGACGGCACTCATATATTTATTTTCTTTGCTTTTATTGTCCAGATCAATCAAAATAGGTTTATATCACTATCAAAGGAATATATATCAAATATCACCAGGAAGCTAAAGAAGCTTTATTTCCGGAAGCTTTTACTTTACCTCA
>NW_017731724.1:693838-747309 GCF_001890085.2 Hipposideros armiger
TGCTGTGAGGACAGAGGTGCGTGGGTGCAGCAGAAGCCAAGCCGCCCATGAAGCCCACTGCCTTCTGCCTGGGTCTTTATAGAGGGAGTTCGCCCTCCCACTGATCTAATGACTTAAAGTGACTTTTAAGAGTCTGTGTCAAAAGTCCTCCCACCATCGCTCCCCCATGTTTTCCTTTCTGTAGATTCTGGGAGCTGCAACCTGTCAAGGCCAGTTGGAAGTACGCAGCGCTTCCCCGGGGCGAGAGGGAGGGAACACAGCCTGGGTTTTGGACATGACTATTACAGCCCATTCCCTCCCTCCTGAGGCAGCGAGAAGGGGGCTCTATCGGCTCCCTGCCAGAGTCCATTTTCCTGCAAGTACAAGGTTATGCGTTTACCTTGGTAGTTACATCAGGTGGAGATGCAGCGGTGGCTGCTCTGGGCTGCTCATCCTGCACATCCCTAGGAAGACTCCCTCCCACTTTGAAGACCTCATGCTGCTGTGGGGAACCCCAAAAGGTGCACCAGGTGCAGGGGGGGCAGTGCCCACAGGACGGCATCAGCTTACGTACCTCCCGTTGTCATGTGCTGTGCCCATACCCAGGCCTGTCCTGACCCCCAGCGTCCTCCAAATCCAGGAAGCATTAACTCACTTTATGAAACTAATACATATGCATGTGAATAAGTCCTCGAGTACAACAGGACGCACACAAGAAGGAAAAATTCTTCTCGCACTCCACAGCCCCAGAGGGAACCACCCTTTCTGATGAGCTGGATTGTTTCCATAGTTCCCCATGCTATTCATTAAGTGGTTTTGCCAAAAAATGCTAAAATTAAAACATAGTCCTTTGACATAATTTTTTAGGTCAAACTTGACTAAAATGTATTTTTAAAATATTGTTCTCTCAGAATAACTTTTTGAAGACAGCTGTGTGGGGTTAAGAACATCATGCCGCTTGTTTGCTCCTAGCCCAGACGGGGCGGGCAGGAGGGTTTGCAGCCTCCTCTGAGCTCCAGGATCAAGAACAACTGCAGAGTGGAGACTCGGTTGAGAATAACTCCTTCCGGTCAGCTGGATCTAGCACAATAAAGAAACTGATGGGAAGAAGCCTCACCTAGTTGTCAGGAGACCTGAGATCGGCCTGCCCTGGTTCTAATGGCTCAGGCTCTCAGTAACACATGTGCAAAGAGCCATCAAACAGGTCGTCCCTGTGAAGTCTGCCCACTGAGCGTGACATCCTCATTGTACCATGAACGTGATGTCCTTGCTGTACCAGGGGCAGCACAGAAAGCCACAGAGAAAGCCTGGGCCTCGGCGGCAGGAAGTCCCAGCTCTGAAGCTGGGCTTCACATCACTTGAGCTATGTGACCTTGGACAGGACACAAAAAGTCTAAACTACCATTTCCTCATTTGAGAACTGGAGACGATATGTGACTTTACTCTCAGGGTATATGATTAAGTGGGGATAAAATCTAGAGCACACTGCCAGATATGTAAAAGAAACTTGTGGAGGGCCAACCGAGTGGCTCAGTTGGTTAAGAGCTCACTCAAGAGTGTGAGCTCTGAGCAACAGCGGTTCGAGTCCATCCTGAGCTGAGCAGCCGCTGAGCTGCCAACAGGTGGCAGGATGGCTCAGCTAAAAAAAAAAATAATAAATAAATAAATAATAAATAAACTTGTGGAATTGTATCAATTACTATCATTTATAAACATTTCAATAGATATCAAACTGTGTGTTGCCTTTGAAAAACATTCAAACAAGGAAAAATGTGAATATGACTTGGAAGGAGACAGGTAGCTTACTTAAGCTCTATTTCTCTTCTTAAATACTTCACTCATCAAACTGATTTACTAGTAACAAATAAAATTACTTACATCCTAGCACAAAAAGTATATTTAACAAAGACATTAGTATCCACTTGTTACTCAATTGTTATTCTGTTTCTATTCATTGTACTTCTTTAGGCATATTTCTGAAAAATTAAAATTGTATTTGTTGAAGTAAAAAAAAATAATATACTATGTTTCCCCATAATTCATCCAAAAAAAAAATCTGGTCTGGTAGATATTCGTTTCTTAAACATGGATTCTTTTCTCCAGTTAAGTTTAACTAGGAAGCCTTTTCTGTCTTTCCACAGAAGGAAGATGACAGAGAAATGTATCAGCAAGAATCCAGAGAAACTCTTGAATCAAACTTCAGAATTTCTTTTCTCAACTGGAATATTTAAGGGGCACACACCACTGCCCCACGCTGAGTGTGGGCACACAGAGGCCACCGTCTAGCTATGTAGTGAAGTTATTATCTCTCACTGCTTCCTCTGAGAGAGTGGACAAGTAGACAGCAGGGAGATGCAGCTCTGGGTGTAACTGTCACATCTTCTCCCCACAGGAGCCTGATGAGGACAGACAAGTGGCCTTATTCTCCTTGACAGAAAGAGGGGACTGCGAGCTCCTCTCTGGCCACTGTGCCTAGTGGCGGCAGGCCCCCGTGGATTCCTGACGGGGCTTGACGTGCAGAAGAGGAAGAGTGGGCACGATGCCACGGGGCATCTCTGAACTGATGGAGGACCTAGCTTCCTCACCTCCAAGACGCTGAGCTCCTGTAGCCCAGGCTCAGTGAAGGAAAGCACCATGGAAGGGTGAATGGCCTCTGCTTTCCAAGCCACCAACGCTCATTCTGTCACCATTCTGTCACCAGAAGCACCTGACATGTACCACAGACCTGTGTCATCCTGCACGTTAGCCTGTGTCGCACCCACAAAGACATCACTGTTTGAACTTGGAGCTCACTGGGATGGAATTATAAGACTGGTGCCCTTCTAACTGCGTTCTCAATTGTGACATGCCTGTTGGCAAGACACCAATCCTCCCTGTCGCCCACTGGGTAGAATAATTCCTGCCCCCAGTTATTCCTGCAGGGAACACAAATCTGGACAAATTTTAAGCAGCCATTGGTTAAAGTTAGGAAAAAGGTGTTATATAAAAGATAGTTGTTTGGGCCGACTGAGTAGCTCAGTTGGTTAAGAGCACAAACTTTGAGCAACAGGGTCACCGGTTCCATTCCCACATGGGCCAGTGAGCTGTGCCTGAGCTGAGTGCCACTGAGATGGTGAGAGTGCGTGCTCTTAGCAGCAAGGTTGCCGTTTCGATGCCCACATGAAATGGTGGGCTGTGCCCTCCTCCTCTCCCTTTCACAACTAAGATTGAACTCGGCCCTTTGAGCTGAGCAGCCGCGAGCTGCTGACAGGCAGCCCAATGGCTCAGTGTGCAACAAGGTTGCCAGTTCGACTCCCACATGGGATGGGGGACTATGCCCCTCCCCACAACTAGATTAAATCAGCGACTGGACTTGGAGCTGAGCTTGCACCCTCCACAACTAAGATTGAAGGACAACAACTTGACTTGGAGCTGATGGGTCCTGCAAAAACACAATGTTCCCCTTCCCCAATTCTCCAACACTGTTCCCCTCCCCAATTCCCCAATAAAAATCTTTAAAAATACAAATAAAAAGATAGCTGTTCATAAATATCACTATTTGGTATTCATGCTCACAATAGCATTTATTAGCTGGGAGGTCCCTAATGTTATTTCTTAATACTCTGATATCAAAGGAGGCCTGATATTACAGACTTCATTTTCTAAGATCATCCAGAAAGGGATATTGCAATAATTTTTATTATACACAAAACATTCCTCCTACATAAGAATACTCACTTTACAGGATTCTTTAAATTTTGCACGTTAGTCCATTTGACCCTACTGCAATTCACAGGTGTTAGATGAGAAAGTGACGTTTCAAATAATTCTGTTTCCAGGGTAAGAAACAGCATGTGCAGGCTTGTAATGTGACTCGCGGCCTCAGAGCCCAAGGCTAGTGCCTTTGGGCCACGTTGTCTGAGAAATAGTGACCTGTGTATGGTGTTTGTGGGCGATATAGCCACACATCCATTTCTGTACCAAATCGGCATTTGTGCACTGCTTTGGGGGATGGACTTAGTAAGAGCACTGACACCTAAGAACATCTGAGGTTGTGGATTACCCCAGGGGCCATCTTCAGGGCCCAGGTCATGTATGAGTACACAACACCCCAACATTAAAGTGTGTGGTGTACACAGGACCTGTCAATTTCCCAAGCACCTGGGCTTGCGTTTTTCCAAACTGAGCTTCAAACACCCCTGCGGTCAATGGTTGACACCCCACAGCAGATGAGCAGGCTGGCGGAGGGGGCGAGCAAAGGTGTGATGGCACTTGGGTGCCCCTGTGTCTGCAGGAATTCCCTTCCCTTTTCCTCCCTCTGTGGCCTGTGGGATCCAGGACAGCACCATGAGGGCTGCCTAGGAAGGGGGTGCCCCATTGCTCCTGCCTGGGAAATTGGCTTCGTGCTAAGAGGATGCATTGCACACTTCGTATCATTCTCTGTCTGATATATATCTGAATTTATACAGACAGAGAGTGTATACACACACACACACACACACACACACACACGAACAAAAAACGAACAAAAAACATTTGCCAGGTTAATGCAGGAACATCCACTAGCAGCGTTATCACGGAGCGCCATAATGTACTGAGTCATTTACTGTAATCCCGACAGCTGCTCATGGAGCTTATAACGCGGCTCCTTCTCCATGGACACCAGTGGGTTATTCTCATGACAGGAAATCAGTTTGCATCAAAACTCTGCCTCCTGGGATGCGGGACTCACATGGTCATTACGGTCCTGCTGTCACTTGGCCTCAGTGACTTCCAGCTCCTGTGCCCGCTCTCTGGAGGCACATCTATAAGGGGCCCCCACGCCCAGGACGGACCCCGGGGCAGCCCTACCTGCGCGTGCGGTGGAAACGGCACCTCTTCAGCGGGATCTTGGCCACGTGCTCCCGCAAGCCCACAAACAGGACACTCTGGCTGTGGAGGATCTGCAGGCTTCTGATGGGCTCCCCTCGCCTCTCGGGGAACAGCTCCACCTCTTCCAGCAAACAGCTGCCTGAGGTCTCAGTCAGGGGCGCCCGCACTTTCTTAATGGTGCCGTAATCTGCAAAGGCAGCAGGAAAGGAGAGAAATAAGGTCAGCGGGTCTCACAAGGCACTGGCCAGTTCAGCAGCCATGGTTCTCCAGCCTGGCTGCAGAGAGAATCGTCTGAGGAGCTTTTACAAATGCTGACGCCTGGCCCCCACCCCAAACCTATTCAATCGGCCAAGCTGGAGGTGGGCCCAGGCACCAGTCCTGTGCATAGCTCTCAGCAGAGCTTAGGTGCAGCCAGAGAGAAGCGCTCAGGTGCCGCCAGCCTCATCCAGCAGCAAGTCTAGAGGCCAGAGCTCAGCAGAGCTTCCTGTCACTCAAAGGAGCAGCTTTGCACCATCCCATGGGGAACATCAGTGAGAAGAACTCACAACGGACAGTCTTGGATTCCTAGTGTGAGACAGAGGGGCTGACCCTGCCACCCCAGCAGGGTAGACCCCAGGCCATAGGCAGCTGCAAAGATGCTGCCCTTTTCCCCTCCTGCCCGGGAAATCCGTCCTTCTCGATCTCTCTTCCTCCCCTGTCTAGGTCACCTCCTTTCTCCTTCTCTCTGATGTTCTGCTTGGGGATGCTTTCCTTGGTGTCAACACCCCAAGTTCTTCTTCCGTGTAAACATCCATTTCTGGCCGGGTCCCCTCCCATCTCCAGGTTCTCTGCTCACTGCGTGTTTCTGCTCACTTATTTAGAACCTCAGCTAGAAGCCCTTACTGGAGCACATGTGTCCCCTGAACCATGTCGATGTCCCAGGCTGCCTGTGAGGGCACGGAAGAAGGGTCCTTTCAGCCAGCGAGGGGCATGGCACGGTCCATGCCATGTGTCAGACACAGACTTGAAGCTCTGCTGTCCCCGAGTGCTGAAGCAGGCCCCTGCTAGCAGCCCACACAGCCAGGGCCTGAAACCCAGCCTGAGAAACACCTCCCAGAGCCGTCATCAGTTCCTCAATCATCCCGAAGGTACCGACTGAATAAAACCCATGAGGGTTCTGAGTTCCCAACATTATAGCTCTCGCTCTGTAAACACAGAAAACAAGGCTGAAGCGTTACCTAAAGCCAGGAATAAATCATGGACCTTTGGCTGCCTGGCCGCCCATCAGCCATTAATCTCCGGAGTCTCTGGACAGAAACTGCTTTTCAGTTTTCTGTTTCAGTAAAAGTCCTTAGAGTCTGAAGACGTCTACATTTAAAGATACATATGCAGACATATATTGTCCTCAATTTATTTTTAAAAATGTGTATCTGAAACATCTCCAGTGAACATGCATTTATCATCAACTGACTGTGAAATAAAGTATGCAGTATTAGTAAACCAGTGCTTAATTTTATTTTAAGCTAGCTGGTTAAATATGTGACTTTTGAGGAAGTTCAAGCATAAGCAGAATTACGCTGATGGTGCAATGTTTAAAAATGTGGTACCTGTCTCTGAGGGAAGTGTATGTGAGCACGAGATCCGGGGAGCAGTCCAGGTTGGGGACAGCAGACATTTTGACAAATGTACATTTCACAGACTTAAGCGTAAAAGAAAATTTGTATGTGTTTACTATGTGAGTCAACTTTATTTTAACTTGGAGACCACAGTTCCCAGCTGGTGGGAAATTCAACTTCAATGATTTCTGGGTCTTCCCGCTCGGCATAATGCAAAGCATCAATAAACACACAGCCCCAAAGCAGTAACGGGGACAAGATAGACGTTTCGGGGGAGGTGACTTTAGCACAGATGTCTCAGCCACAATACCCTAAGAGGTGGTCCTCACGAGCAGATGGAGGTGACAGACTGTCACTTCAGAAGTAGTGACAGACTGTCACTTCAGAAGTAGTGACAGGCCCAGGGCTTTTGGTTGCCTTTTGGGACATCATGACATCAAGGGACATTGTCTGAGCCAGAGGGTAGAAGGGACCACCACCACCCAGCAAGGCTTCTGCGAGAGCTTAAGTAAGAGAGTCCTGAGGCGAAACAGCGTTTTATGGCAATGCAGGGTGGGGGAGGAGTGGGGGCAAAGGAGATGGAGCCCAGTGGAAGAATCTTCATCTCCTGTCTATTGTTACACTGTTTTCATGGGAAACACAGTCACAGGACTAAATCCTACTCAACCGTGTAACAGACGCCTTGCTGTTGATTCTTTATTTTTGATGGATTGTTACCGTGGGGAACCTGCCTAAATAATACTTTGAATATCAATATGCTCACATGCATTTCAAATTCTTAAGCAACTATAGGAAAAAGCCGCAAATTTTGAAAGATCTTTGATAATTTGATTGAAAAGAAATAACCACCATTGATCAAAGCTTTTCAGCATGTTTTCTGCATACCTGCATCTGATTTTCCAGCTGACTGGGGTCCAACAACATGCATTTCAGAGAAGGGCACTCAGGGTGGACTGAGCCACCTACGCCTCAGCTGGGTCCTTCACCCTTGAAGCGTCTGGTCACATGGGCAGCCCCCTGAGGCTCCCCTGCCCCTTGGCACCAGGGCCTGCACATCTGGAGCCTTGTAGGAACCTCTGTTTCCTGGAATCCTCGCCTTCCTCAGCCTGTGCGTTATTCTCGCTCTGTCCCACAGTTACCGGAGTAGAACACCTCTCTCACCTGGATGTCTCCAGGACACTCCTACTCTCCTCACTGAGTCTGTGACCATGCCCCTCTCCTGCGTCAGACTCCCTGCGTGAGGTGCCAACCCGGTACCGGTACCGAGTTATCCATGGGCTGTGCCTGGCCTGAACCCTCATAACCTCCAGCCCCCCTTTCACCTTTAAAATTGAGTTTAATTCAGACTAGCCACATTCCAGGGTCCCGTAGCCACATGAGGCTGTGGCCATGGAATTGGACAACCTGGACATTCGCAGAGGTGTCTCAGTGCAGCCCTGGAGAGCCAGGTGCCCACGGGCCCCCAAATCAGGCAACATCACAACCCACAACACGACAAGCTTTGTTTGACCGAGTTTCACATTGCATGTCGCCATACAATTTCCTCTGAAGAAAGGTTCCTCCTCCACGAATAATCGACAGCCCCTGTCCTGGGCTTTCTACTGCAGGTAAGAGGGTGCAGGTCCTCAAAAGTTAACTGAGGGCTCGCAATGACCCAGCCAGTGGGTGCAGCCCTGAGACCGGAAGCTGATCCCTAACTCCTGACCTGCCCACAGGCAAGTGACAGATGTCCTGTGAGAGTGAACGCAATTATTGTCAGATCATTTCAGAACCTATGCACCCTTGTCTGACACCTTTGCCCATAGAAAACCATTCTGTCTCTCCATATTCTGTCCTGACAGCAAAGAAGGCTGACAGGAGAAAAAGGGCATCATTTGAAATGTGGTGGGGAGGGGAGCTCTACGGAGACCCTGGGCCACCAGGAAGATGGACAAGTGGGTCCCAGAGCAAATTCAGCCGGAAACATCACTAGAGGCAAAAATGACAACACTGCAATGGGCACATCATGAGAAGGCGGGGTTCTTTGGAAAAGACAATAATGCTGGGAAAAACAGCAGGCAGCAGGAAAGAGGAAGAAAATATGAGATGGATTGACTCCGTAAGAGAAGCCACAGCCATGAGTCCACAGGAGCTGAGCAGGGCTGTGAGGACGGGACACTGTGGACATCACTCATTCACAGGGTCATGGCGGGGATGGGTTTGGAGATGACTAACAACACGTAAAACACACACCCCTCCTCTTGCAGTGTAGCTTCTGGAACCACTTTCTTGGAACCACAAAGACCCCGACCGGACTCCAAAAAAGGAATTTGTTAGTGAATGTAGCTTTCATCATCCACAGCCTGAATAAACATGCTAAAGCTAATGCAAACAAGAATAAAAAGTGATATATTGATCCCCAATTTAAGCTGACATGAAAAAGCACAGGTGGATAGCTGGATACACACAAAGAAAAATACAGCACCCTCGTTTTCCTGACTCAGTCTATTTTCTGAATCCAACAAGGTAAGTTCTTGGGGACAATGAGTTACTCCATTGGTATGGCCACCTCTAAATGCAAATCATCCAAGATCATTTTGTTTTCTAAACTACAATTTTCAAACAGTCACAGGACATTAGAGTTGGAAGGGGCCTACAGCAATATCTTGAATTTTACAGGTGAGGAAAGCAAAGCCCAGAAAAGTAGAGTTACAAAGATCAGACTACTGTGTCAGAATTTAGGTCCTCCTCATATCCGTCAAGTTCTGGTTTCTAAATCTTCGAAGGCATTTTTGTTTGGAAAGTATGTACAGGGTAATATGTGGTCCCTACAATGTGCCTTGGTAATTGTATGGCTGAGGATTTCCTCCAAGATCAGGTGGGCTGATAAAACACTGTATTTAATGGTAGCTGTTATTCGAGGCAAAGATTAAGCCATGATTTAGAGACCTGTGCTGATCTTACAGAATTCAAAGCACAGATAATTAGTGTACAAGTGGGGCCAAGCCACACAGATCTGACGTTTCTATCATACCTGGGCTCTCATTACCATAAGCCCAGGAAGCAAACGAGAGAATAATCTGATTAAAAAATACCTTTTATTTCAGTTCTATTTTTAAAGAGAAGATTTAAGGTGACACAAGATTTGTTTAAACAAAAAAGCTGACAATTAAAATAAGACCCTCAAACCACTTATTGCTATATGCAGTGTAAGCTCTGTATAATGTAGCATCTAATGCACATAATTCAGTTATCAGTGGTTGAAAATGAACCCTCTGCTTGACTTCGGGGCAAAATAGCTGACATTTTTCCAATTTTCAATATTCATTTTGCTAACTGACATGGAATTAGTAGTTTTAACAAGATTCTATTTTGCATCTTGATAAAGATGGTCAAGTATAATAATCCCTTGTTTGGTATGAAAATATGCCTTATAATAAGATAGGGACTGTTATGGGCTGAATTGTGTCCCCCCAAAATTCATCTGTTGAAGTCCTAATCCCCACCCAGGACCTCAGGATGTGCTGGATTTGGAGATGGAACCTGTAAAGAGGTAATTGAGTTAAAGTGGGGTCACATGGGTGGGTCCTAATCCAATATGTCTGGTGTCCTTATAAGAAGAGAGAATTATGATACAGACAGGTGCACCCAAATGTGAGGACACATCGAGAAGAGAGGCCTCTGTGAGCCAAGGAGAGAGGCTTCAGAAGAAACCACACCTGCCCACAAGTTGACCTTGGACCTCCAGCCTCTAGAACTGTAGGAAATAAATCTCTGTTGTTGAATCCACCCTGTCTGTGGTACGTCTCTATCTCTGTTATGGCAGCCGGAGCAAACTAGCACAGGACTCCAACTGAAGAGTAGGAAGTAGAAGAATGGATTTTGTCATCCAGATAATTCACTCAAAGAAATCTCAAAAGCAGACTTTAGGTTATTTGCCCTATTTCGCAAAGATACTATGACTCGAATTCTAATGCAAAGGTATTGTATGTTAGACTCAACTTTTTTTAACTTGTATGTATTTTTCAAATATTGACATTTATTTCACTTAATGCCTTATATATGGTGGTGGGTTAGAAAAGAAACAGGAGATGATCGTGGATATGTAACCGTGTGGGAAATGGATGCATTTTGATCAACATTACACATTCATTCATTTGGTGACCTTGGAGGGAAATAAGAGAGAACTAATGGGTGCTCAAGAATGAACTTTCAAGTATCTGAGGAAGAGGTCGCCGATCACAATGAATTTCTTTCTGGAGGCTCTGTAGAATTTTAGTTCACCAAAATTCAAGAGTTTATGAAAAAAACTCCTTTTGTAGGAAAGAAGGGAAGGAGGAAGGCAGAAGGGAGGGAGGGAGGGAGGGAGGGAGTGAAGAAGAGAAGGACAGAAGGAACGTGGTCAGCGCAATAAAATATTCATTACTGTGAATAAAATGACGATTTTTGATTTTTCAAACTTGTATATAATCGGACAGCCGTCTACAATTCACTAAAGCTTGAACAATGAAACAAATAACAAATTGAAAGTCATTACACCCTATGTGTATAGTGACTCCAATTCTGAGGACCTTGAGAACCCTGAGCAATGAAAAAAGATACAGAGAAATTAATTCTTCTAAGAACAGCAGCCTGAAGCACATCCAAAACACAGGAAAAAAAAATTTCCTTTAAGGTGCAATAAAAAAACTTAGGTGGAGTGGTAACATACTTGATACACACACACACACACACACACACACGGTGCCAAAAAATGTATATACATTTTAAGAAAGGAAAAAAAACTATTAAAATTGCAATACTCAATATATACCGATAACAAAAGATGAATCCAAGTCACGTTTGACTCCTGCAATTACAAGAGGTGCTCAGAGTGGTTCCCATCAGCGTCCAGACACTTCTGATGATGGCGAACTACTGCTTGAGAATAGATAACATCTTTAAAAACATATATACGGTACATCTTTTTGGCCCCCCAGGGTGTGTGTGTGTGTGTGTGTGTGTGTGTGTGTGTGTGTGTGTGTATAACATATATATGTGTGTATATATGTTATATGTATATAATGGTTTGGTTTTGTAAGACAACAAAAAGTCATACCAAGAAACAAACAAAAGGCTAGTTCAGGAAGATGTGACACAAGGATGCGAGGGTTATTGCAAAGCATGGGACAGTTAAATCTGTTACCTTGATGTCATTTTTCTTTTATCGCTTTTCTAAGATTTATTATGTTTTAAGGGAAGATTCAATATTCAGCTTTCTGTGCTGAATCCATTACAAGAAATGAAAACTATGAAAGGGATAAGTGGCAATTCTGACAGGGGCTTCCTGTGACAGGCCTGGTGAGCCACTGCAGACATGGGCCGCTAACCTGGCAAGCTAAATTACTGTGTTTCTGATTGTGCATTTGACTCTGATTCCCTGACACTGTATCCGAGAGCCATTTTTAGGGTTTGTCTCATGAACCCAGAGTTACTGCAGCAAGAGAGAAAAACCTTTCATATTTGCATCAATTGCTGTTCCAACCATTATCCTAAGGTAATGATGAAATGCCCTCTTCCACTCACTGGGCAGCACGTTGCCATAGCAACAGATCATTACACAAAGTTCATCAATTCAGCCCGTCTGTACCCTAAAGTAGCAGACAGCTAATGTGCTACAAAAGTTCTTTCTTTTAACTTGTAATTGAGCAAATGAATTAAATTGGTCTTGGCACAGGGAGCTCAGCATTACATTTCTATAGTAAAAGGGAATTAAAAAGTAGAAAATAGGTCTTCTTGGCTCGTGTATGCCTGAAAAGATTTTAATTAACTTGGTTTTCCAGATTCAACTAATGGCTTATTTCCTTCCCCAAAGAATATGTCAGCCAGTTTAAACATCCTAGTCATAAGTTATGTGCAATAGTCTTTTATCCCAAAGTATCATTTTAAACCATAGTCCCACATCCTCACCCTCGGCATATAAGCTCCAAGGAGTCGGGCACGGGGGGACATAGCCTGCCTCAGGCACCGCGGTCTCACTGTCGTTCAGAACAGTGCCTGGCACACAGTAGGTGCTCAAGCAGAGCACATGGTCCAGTGTGTGGACCCCGCGGCCCAGTGGCTCCAGGTGACTCGCGGCTCTGTGTCTCCTTCACCCGGGGCCCAGCTCACAGGTCCCGGCCACGCAGGGAGCTCGCTCATGCTGAGGGCTTGGGTGGGGCCTGGCACACACGGTGCGTTATGTCCAAACTTGCTATTATTATTTTCCTGCTACTTTTAGCTTATGGATTCTGAGCCCTGCCCGAGTTTTGTCTAAAATGAGCAAGTCCGCTGCCTGTCAGTCCTCCCACACATAAAGCAGGAGGGGAGACGGCAGCTGCGTTACAACAGCCCCCACTGCCTTGCTGAACTAAACCTCAAAAGCACCTTTCAGTCCTCTACATCATAAGCTGGTGCCTGTAGGAAATTTACTACTGACTACTGAAGTTTCCTGTGAATAAAAACCATATTACATTTAAAACGAGAGCGCAATTAATAGAGTCCCCTGGGTATCTTTTCTAAAGCTCTCCTCTAACCCCACAGCTTAAATCTACCTCTCATCATTCTGCTAAGGAGGCAATTCAAGTTTCCAGAAGAAAATTACTTGCCGTAGATTTATTGTATCTAAATTACAAAACAGCCACCCAATTGGCAAAGTTGGCAGCCCTTCTCTGACAGTTGCCAGGCAGGAATACAGAGTCTAAATTACCCTCTCACCCCCAGGGGTGAAATTTATGCTGCCTCTGATTCCATTAGGTGTGGATTGAGATGGTTGAGAAAAATCTATGCTAAGCACTTTTGTACTTTTGCAACATTAATTTAAAAGAAAAAAGAGAGCTCTTTACTCAATGGGATAAGGAAATTATTGTGTCATTTTTTTCTGAATTGCTACATTGTACTAATGACGAACCAGTGGCTGATGTTCTAAGCTGTTTGGTAGCTAGAGTTTCCACACTTTCTTTGGGCGTTATCTTATTCATTCTTATGGCTTCAAAGTGATCTGAGGTCTGTATTATTGACCCAAACCTCTCTCTTTAGCTTCAAGGAAGAATTTCCAGGTAATTGTCAGACCTACACATGTAACTAGAACTCCGCATAGCTGAAACTGAGCTGTGTCTCCACTTTGGCCCAAATCTGTCCATGCACGAAATCTTGAACTCATTTGTTAGGATAAAAATTTCAGTCTGACTCATCCGACTTTTCAGCTTCATCTCCTGTCTCTGTACCCACAACTCCAGGTAACTTAAATTTCTCACCTTTCAGGACATCCATATCTTTCAATGTCTGCAGTTTTTGCATAATTTGTACCTGCTCCCAGGAAGATCCATCTATATAACCTCTCCACCAGGCGACCGTCTCCCTATCTCCCAGGAGCCAGTTCCCTCACCTCTCCTCTGTCTGGGGCGGAGCGGGGAGCGTTTCTGACCCTCCCAGTCTAGGTCCGTGTTCTCATATCCCTGCGCCTCTGGGATCCAGAGGAAGAAATGCCTAACCGGTCCTGTGGAAAGGATGGAGGGGGAAGGGGGCAGGGGAGGAGGGAGCCCTAACCAAAGCAGGGAAGATTAGGGGCTGCGGCTCATGGACATGTAGGATTAGATGTTCCCTGGAAGGGTGGTGCCTTGGGTTGGAGCCAGAAAGCGACCGCTGGGAAACAGTCCAGTCTACGTGTTTGTACAATGCCGCAGACTGCCTCACGGGCAGTAAAGTGCTGAGCTCTGCAAAACGCTTCGGTCAGCAACTTGGGACAACGAAGCCAAGTAGAAGGTTCTAACACCCTGTGAATCAGCAGCTTCAGCTTTCGCACCCGTGGACCATGAACAGGTTACAAACACACTGTGACACAGGTCTCCACTGACAGCGCAGCGTGGGCAGCTTTGCCCTGCTGGCTGGGTCCCCTACAGCACAAGCGACTTGATTTCTTCAGTGTGTCATATACAGAATGCCGTTTTCTATGGTTGCCATGATTGGGAAGCCCTGCCCGGACAAAGTCCTACACGGGCTCCAGGACATGTGACAACGACGCATTTTAGTGGCACCACTTAAGAGCAGCAAAATACTAAAAACCACCCAAATGCCAATCAACAAGATTACCTTAAATTGAGGCAAACAAGGGAAAAGTGTATGGCGGCGCAGACGAAGGGACTTGAGCTGCATACATGAAGACGGATGAGTCACTCATAAAAAAAAGTTGGATACAATTTTAACAAGTCTCAGGGGAACATACATAAATCCATTTACCTGAAGTTTAAAATCATATAAAATTAAGCTATGCCATTTAAGGTATAAATATGGTGAAATTAGAAAAGAAAACAAGGAAATAATAAAAAAACGAATTCAGGGTAGTAGGTGCTTTGAGGAAGAGGGCGTGGGTTTGGCGGGGGGTGGGCACAGCGGGGGCTTCAGAGCATCTGTGCATTTCTGTATTTGACCTGGCTGGGGGGTAAACGGGTGCGCCTGTTGTTATATATACTCCTCATACCTAACACATCTGTCGAACATGGTTTTATGTTTGTAGTCTCTAATGACTCAAAAAAGTCTTCTTAAAAATGGAAAATGCAGCCTCTGACCTTTGTCAACTTCCCCTTTCGGGGGGCATGCTATCTTGCCACACACACTTGCACATGATGCAAAGCTAATTTTATATACAAATATATTACAATAGGCGTGAGCAGTAAACAGAAAGGGGCGTGAGTACATAAAACAGTTTGCACCCTTCTATTCCCTAACAGTCCTCTTGGCACATAACAGCTATTCTTTGGGGACGTCCTGAGATGGAAGACAACATGCTCCCCATTTATCCACCCTGACAGCCTGCATATGGGGGGAGGGTGTCAGGAAGAGAGGCAGCACATGAGATAAGGGTTGAAATTCTGTGGGGCTTCTACTAAGAAAGAATGGAGGATAAAGGGAGAGAAGAGAGAACTAGGTTGATGGTGGAAAGCCACCTGCTCCTCAATAAACCTTCCTGCTGACCATCAAACCTTCCACAGTGTCTTCTGATTTTGTGTCTCATTCTTTTTGAACATAATCTGGTAAAGGACCTGAGTTTGTGTCTGACAGCCAGAGAAACACATTCCAGCTCAGCACAGAAAAACCTTCGTGAGCATAAGCCCAGGAGTTAATTAACAGAAATTACGAGCAGGCTGTGGACTTCCAAAGGCATGAAACTGGGAGTCTGAAATAAGGAACCAAATATCTAAGGGTCAGGCCCCACGGCCAGGCATGGCACATGCCATGAAACGTCCCTGTGCCAGGACACAGGCTTACACTGTGACATGGTCCTGAGATGAAGAGCTGAAATCCTCAGCCTCTAAACATGCCCCCAACTCGTGACACAGACCCAGGCCCCGGGGCTTGCTGGCGTCGGTGCTGACCGCCCAGTGTGGCTTCCTGAACCTTCTCTGGGTGCACACTGGTTTTTGATCTACGCGGCACCTCAACTGGGTTCTACTCACACCGAAGGCAAATGAGTCTTAACAAAAGTCACTGTTTTTCCAAAACTAGGATTCAAGTGGCTGAGGGGCAGCCCGGTCCCAACACCCATTACACATCTTCCAACCATGGAGGCCGCAGTGAGGGTCCCCATCAGACAGCAGGTGACAGAGGACCAGGGAAGGCACAGGTTGGTGCCTGGAGATGGTGGAGGACCAATCACAGGGCACACAAATAATCATCTGATTCCTGGGATGGGATGTGGCAGAGGATGCAGGACAAAACGCAGACACTGGAGAGGACCGGATCACAGCTCAGGAAAGCAAAGGTCAAAGGTCCTCTCACTACAACTGGGTGAGAGGTCAGAGCCCAGCCTGGACAAGATGGGCTGGCACTCCGCCCGCGCCTTCCTGCTCCTGGCATTCTCCGCGCTCAGGGGCAGGAGGACCCAGAATCTGAGGACCCAGAGGAGCAGGCTGAGGACCCGTCTCTTATAGTTAGAGATTCCTGAAGACCAGCTGTCAGGTGAGTCCTCAGGTCAGCGATTCAATAAAGACCAAGACCAGTAGCTCCCAGCCAATCCATGCTGAGACATTCACGCTGCCCACAATTTTTTTTAAATGCCAACACTGAGTAATCGATACCATTTCTAATGGAGAGATAAAATTATAGTTTAACTCAAGGAGCATCACCAGCTCATTGAGAAGATTTACTAAGTCAAGACCTCTGTGACTGAGGTAATTTTGCACTTGGAACCAGTGTTATTTTGCTAAGGTCAAGGTCAGATTTTAGAAATTATTTAACCGATCATATCAATAAGGACCGAAATTAAGCTCCTACCCTTATAATTAATCTTTGAGATCACTTTCAATATTAAGAGTAAGAGTTATTTTTATTATTTCAAAATCCCATAAATGTATTTGAGTATTTGGAATTAATTAGTGATTTTTTTTAATCATTGGCACAAATACATAAAAATAAAGGCTATAAAACCTCCAACCTATTTTGGGATATGAAAACCAACTTCTACTGGTCTTAACTCAGGGTCATCTAAGGGACTTTTATTAATTGTTGACAACTCTCAACATTTAGCCTCACATGTTAGTAATGCGAAACACATATTGTTATTTAAAGAAAGAAATCGTCTTTCTTGAGTAAATTTTCCTTTCCTTTATCTCAACTCATTTAATTCCTCCAGTAAAGAAGCCCCTGCCAAAAACAAAAAACCCAAAGAAACGTATTTAATCAGTTACATTATACTCAGTTGGAGTTCAAGAGTTAGACTAAAATTAGATAACGAGAACTGCCCTTCTGAACATTGTTTTAATCTCAAAATGCTTTAATTATTTCAGACAGAGTTAGGCTTTTGTAGCCTTCAGAAATCCAAAAAATGATGATAATTATTAACTTCGTCAGAAAATTAATTTGCATTGAATGCTCTTAAATGGCTCAGAGATTTTTTCTTTTTTTAAAATTTCATATTTCAGGTTAGTTAAAACAATGACAGTAGGGCTAGAAAATGGAAGGATGAAGGATGAATGGATACAGATGGACAGATGGCTCCCTGAGGTCCATCTCCCCATCGACTCAGCATTCATTTAGCACTTTCTAAGGTCAGCAGATGCAAAACAGGGGAAGGAACCTTTTCTCTTCACATTGATTTGTCTCTGGTCTACAAGAGTAACTGTCTACATAAGTATAATTTCAACTATTCTTGACTTCAGGGGTTGGTTCAGTTTGGGCTACCTTGACCCTTCATGCGAGATCTCATTAGCAAAAGTCAGGTCCTCATCTCCTCCTAAGAAAGACTTCTTTACCCAACAGGTAAGTCAGGTAGGACCAACAGCATTTGTCCCCAAGGAGATCGGCTTGAAACCTCTTCCCATTGTTAACACTGAGAATTCTGTGGTTCATTGACAAGAACCTCTGCGGTGTCTTGTTGTAAAGACATTTAATTCTGTTCAAAGACCATAAGATTGGCTACTAAGATACACTTACTCGGCCATTTCTATGCTTCAAATCGGAAAGGGGGATGAAAATATGATAAACCAACCAATAACTGGACCGACAGGTTTTGAACCTTGCTGTGGGATTATGCTATTTTTTGGAAGAACCAAGTTTAAAGAAATTCTGATGTTGCCATCTTTGCAGATGACAAATACCGCCTCCCCACATCCAGAGCAGGTTTGATTGCAGATGTGCATTGCCAATAACTGCACCACCATCCAGCTGTTTACCCAAATCACAGCTGGCTGGCGGCATCCTGTGCTGTGTTCACTCACCAGGAGAACTGGGGAGTGTGCTTGTGTTTCTTCTCAAGGGTTCAGGGTGGGAACTACATTAGTAGGTACACCTCACTCCCTATACCTTAGCGCCATTACAGGCCTGTCAACTGTCTTCCTTTGACACTAAGGGATTTCTCTATCCACATCTCTTCTTTGCAAAGAAATGATGGGGTGTTTTTGCTTCCGGTCACTCTGCTGTGTAAGGACTTCTAGGAGAAAGTCCATACGTAACATCATCGTTAATCATGTTTCATCTTGCAGTGGGGACCACACTTACTCCTTCCTACTCCTTTTGATGCACTGCTGTCTGCTTTAGAATTTAATTATCCAGAGGCCAAGGCCTAGACCTGCTTAGTGTTGGTTGGTCATTATTGCCAGGCAAAGTTCATATAGATAAGTCAGCAAGGACAGCAGAATGTGCTAGATGGAAAATGAAAGAGGAAGACGTTCAAAACCAAGGCAAAAACGATCCTACAAGTAGTGTGACTGCTGTGATCAGATGTGGCTCCCCTTTGGCCCAAGCGACGTGACACCGATGCAGAGCCCCCAGCCCCATGTGCTGCATGTTAGAGGAAACTGTTACAGAAAGGTTTACTCTGGAGGCTGCATTCCCTTCAAGGGATGAGAGATGACAGCACGCTGGCCGCCTGTGTGGAGCCGAGGTGTCCTCGCGCAAAGATTCGATCTGTTAACACATCACAACACAATCAAATTATTCCAGATTTTATGGTCCCAGGAAGAATTTTGTTTTGTGATTTAACAGCTTAGGGAATGACTGCGGTGGGCCAGTGGGCAGCCACTTCCCACGTTACTCTAATGCCCACCAGCGATGTGGCGGTGGCGGTGGCAACGTGGAGCTAGGAAGTTCTGTACCTTGCATTCCCAAAGGAATCACAAAACCCCTCCACAGAGGTTCACGTCAAGCCCGCATCGCGGACAGCCTCTCGCGCAGGCATCCTGAATGCTCCCCAGGAGTCCTGGAATAACTGGGTGTCCCCTAGGGGAGAGATGCAGTCGCCTCACTGCTCGTCGGTGAGGTCAGATGGACTTCCGGACAGGGTGTCTATCTCTCCAAGAGTCAGGAGGAGGACACGCAACCTGGTCACAGTATACAGGAAGGAAGGAGTAGGGGGTATAGATGACAGGAGGGTGCCAGCAGAGGTGGCGATGGCCCCGGCATTTTTAATGTTATCATGTAGAGATTTTTTTGTTTATTCAGTTTTGATTCATGGGGGAATTAATTGCCATGAGATAAGATGGCATTTCCCCCTGTCCTCCTGTACACTGCAGGATTTTTTTTCAGTGCATATATTTGCTCATGGAGCACTAGAACCAATGGGAAATGATTTCATTCCGCCACAAGCACGTCAGTCAGGTCTAGATAAGCAGACAGAGCCAATAATCAATGCAATTGGGCAGCTCCCACTGGAGGAAAAGCTGTTTTCCCCTTTTCACATGAACAGCACTAGTAACTGCAGGAGTAGCTGTTCACCCCAAGGAGAACCATTTAAATTTTAAACTCTCAAGATTGAGACTTACATTTAGAGGTTTTCCTGTTTTGTTTTAGGTGGGGGTGGACAGCATGTGCGGGGCGGGGATATCCACGAGGCCTCCTACGGCAGGCAGATTTCTAAAATGGGCTCCATGATAATGTAGTCCCCTCCCCCTGAGTGGCCAGGCCTGAATGTGTTGATGGTGTGGCACTCCAGTACTTAGGTGACATTATATGGCAACAGAGAAGGGATTTTGCAGATATCATTAAGGATCCAAATAAGTTGGTTTTGACTTAATCAAGGTAGAATTGTCTTTTGTGGGACTGGCTTAATCAGGTGAAGGCACTTAAAAGAGGGAGTGGAGCCCTGCCCCTCCCCCACTACCCCCCCAAGGAGAAAGGCTCCATGTGCAGGCTGGAGTGAGAGGTCATGTGGAGGAGCTGCAGGCAGCCTGTAGGACATGAGATTGGCCTCTGCCAACAACCTGAGTGACCTTGGGAGCAGATTCATCACCTGGCAAGCCTTCAGATGAGACTGCAGTCCCACCTAACATCTCAACTGCAGCAGTGAGGCCCTGAGCAATGCCCAGGACTCCAACCCATGGAAACTGTGAGAAACTTAATGTAAGTTGTTTAAAACTGGTAATATTATGATAATGCGTTACACAACAATACAAAACGAATACATTTCAGAATATCCAATTTAACACCCCATTGAACTGTTTGTAAAGCTGAGTATCTCCTGTGGTCAGCTGCCCTGCTGCTACTGGAAACACAGGCTACTTCTTCCGGCATATGTGACTGTCCCGTCCCACAGCTGATGGTGTCAGTGGGCCTCTGTCCCATGTGTGGCCACCGTGCAAGCTGACCAGCAACCTTCAGGATGGTCTGGCCCGGAGTCCTCTGCACAGTGAGAATAACAGCGATTCGGTAGACAGGTCAGATTGTCTCTCAGGAAAGTGAATCAAGAAACTCAGAGAGAAGTGACTACTGATGGGGCAGCAGAAACAAGTATCTTTACAATACAACCATTACTTGAAATAACCTGCGGAAGTTTTCCTTGTCACCAAGAGAACCAACCTCTTTCACGTTAAACATAATGGCCCAGTAAGGACTATAATCTCGGTCTTATCCATTGGGTAGGTACTGATGGGATTGGGCTCTTCCAACAGCCACCCAACAAATCACACAACAGACTGGAAGGAGCAGAAGCAGCACTGACTTAAAATTGATTCCTTAGGAGAACAGTATGTAAACCTATTTGAACAAATATATAGCCATTTGGAAACCAGAAGATCAGGCTAATGTCTCTTTGGAACTGAGTTCAGCGTGCAAGTCATGGGAAGTGAAAGCAGGGGACAAGAACAACAAGATGACTTATCCTACGGCTTTTAAGATGCTCTTCTAATTTGCAGCTGCAAGATGAAGTCATAGGAAACAGTGACATCCAAACTTGCCTGAGGTTGTCATATGTAGTGGTGGTGACGTGGGGGGAGGGGTTTGTTCCTGACATCCCTCACCTGAGTATCTGGAGGGCTCAAATCTGAAGGAAATGTGATTGTATGTATCTCCTTAACCACTTCCTGAAATTAGCACCTTGACTTTACCTTCACTGAGGACTCAGTTTTTCATCTTTATTCATAACTACGGTGAACACCAACAGCATTCCCATGTGAAGCTATATCCTGAGATGCCCCTGAGGCTTTCTTCATTCTGCTGGCCCCTAGGAGCACCCTCCTTGGTCACTGAATTCCTCTAGGAGAGGCAGACCGTGACATCTGCTAGGTGATCTTAAATGACCATCTCTGTCTCACAAGTTACTAAAGATTGTGTGGATTTTCATTTTAATGCCCAACCCAAGTATCCTAATAGAACTTTAAAACTAAGCATAGAACAAAGGAAAAGACCACACGGGGCTGCATGTCCCATCTAATCATCCAGCATTTGGGATTTATTAGGTATCCCAGTATAATTTGAGTTTGAGCTCTGATATCTATAAATGCCCCAGGATATCTCATATTATATTTGAGCTTACATGAAGGTAAATCAAGTAAACTGAAACTTGCAGATTGCCACATTCAGTACTGAGAAAATTGATGGTCTGTCTTACAGTGATAGAAGTTAGATACATTCCTTGAAAAGTAATTTTCTTTTACTACTTAGTTGATTATATGCTCATCATGGAAAAAATAGAAAAAAACATACAGAACTTTATTATGCAAGCTTAAATACTGGTAGCACCTCCACTCTTGAATGTTTTTCATAAAATATAATCATCAGACTCTGTATTGGACACAGGAAACACTTTCAGTTATATTCAGTTTGTATACTTAGATCTACCACAGTGGCCCCTAAAGTAAAAAATATATATATATATTTTATCCATAGATAGATGACAGATAGACAGATGATAGACAGAATAGAATCTCTTTTAACCCTCGGTTGGGTGCAAATGATCTCATAGATTCATTGCACACAAATTTTCAAATATCTAACAGTTAACTTAAGTATTGTAACTTATCGCTTCCATATCTTCCCCCTCTACAGTATCGCCAGGTGTGTTTGTGACTTAGTACAGTAAAGACATATTTCATAGTGGCATCTTTGTGTACAATGAATCTGTGAGCTCAGTTGTGCCCGATGGAGGGTTAAGACATGAGCATTTTGGATGAAGAGGAGTAGCTAACAAGTGTCAGTAATAATCGTAAAATGCATTGAATGTATTCACCAAAATCAATGAAATGGATGAGACTGGAGAAGCCATTTAATTGGAAGTTTTATTACCTATGAAGACCTACATTCTTAAGATCAACAGGAAAAATCCTCTTGTAATAACACTTGCAGATTCATATTCAAGTAGGTCTTCTCATAACCGAATTATCCAGGATGAAAATATCTGGTAAAACTTCTTAAGCAAGTTCCTCAGCTACACGTTCTGGTAACTGGTCCTCCCCATCAGACTTGCCTGATGAAGTTTTCATGTAGAAAGTGGTTTGAATGTTCCTTTGCAGGACTAGAGACCTAGATTTCACATAACAAGAAAACCTGGGGCACTGGGAGCATATTACTCAAATCTTTTTGGAGTTATGATATCATCATTTCACACAGGAACAATAATACACTAACTAGGTTTTTGTATAAGCAGGAGGGAAGCCAGTTTGGGAATTGGAGGCTATTGTGCTTAATCCCAGTAACTGTCAAGAAACCTAAAGGAGTTGTATCAAAACTGCGTTAGGCAGAATTTATATGAAAAGATGAGTACAGAGAAAGAGTTTGCATTTCTTTTCCCCACACTGCTTTACTTCCTAGGGCGACTTTCAGTCAATCCTGATCATGTGAAACATGAAAGAAGAAGGTAGGAAGATTGGGCCTAAAACAAAGAAAAGCAGGAGCGAAAGCAGACCGAGAAGAAAACAGCAAAATCAGCTGCTCCATAAAAATAGAAATAAATAGCTTCACATTTAAAGTAATTTGGGCTATTTACTAATTCATAGCATGTAACTTCATATTATTTTGTGGTTGAAGAACGAGGCATAAGCTACTAAAATTATTCAGAGAACCTGTTTAAAATGAAACTCATTAAAATACAAGAACTTATGTTCCTATATTTAGTTTTAAAACAAAACAATTAGTTGTGTTGATGCCATTTTAAGTGGTTTGGCATGTATGAAGTTGTTTTCAACAGTAGACTTTTCATTTTAATTGGGCCTGACATAAACTAATACTAAAGGGCTAATTTTGTTCATTGAGTGCAGAACATTGAGAAATGTCAGGGGAGCAGAAGGGAGCCAGGCTACCCTTTAAATTTGGCTGGAAGACCAGATGCGAAGGGGAAAGTGATACCCCAGCTGAATTAGGGGCCTGGGCTGATGTCGAGTGCCACGTTCGGGACGGCTTAGAGCAACCAAAATGTATTATCTCACAGTTCTGGGGGCTGGAAGTCTGCAGTCAAGATGGCCGGGCGTCCATGCTCCCTCGAGACTCTGGGTAGCATCCCTCCTTCTCTCTTCTAGTTTCTAGTGATGGCCTTCCAATGCCTGCCTGTTGTCCCATGTCACTGATTCTCCCTGTGTGTTAACAGTTTACCGTACTCCAGTAGGATTTAACTAATGACATCTGGAGAAACCCTATTTCCAAGTAAGGTCACATTCTAAGATACTGACAAGTGAGCGCTTCAACACATCTTTTGGTGGGGACACAATTTAACCCCTAACACCAGGTAACTGGGATTTTCCTACATTGCTATTACTCACTGCAATTATTCTCAAAACTCATTAAATTTGATCACACAAGCACTTAAACTCCATAAGGTTCCCTTTTAGCCGATGGGAACTCCTTACATAAATGGGCACATACAGAACAAAGTGAAATTAGGTTTGGATTTCCAATTTCCAGTGAAAGGACAGAATTTGGAGTGACCATAAATAATCTTTCCAGAACAGTATTTTCATAATTCAATGCTTGCTTGTGACAAATTGATTATAAGTCCTGAGGGAGATGACTGTTAGTGATGGCAACAGTCAATGAATTACTTAATTGTTGGTGCCCGAAAGGGTTTCCCTAGGGCAGTGGTTCTCAACCTGTGGGTCGCGACCCCTTTGGGGGTCGAACGACCCTTTCACAGGGGTCGCCTAAGACCATCGGAAAACACATATTTTTGATGGTCTTAGGAACCGAGACACCGCTCCTCTATCTGTCTCCAGGCGGGTCCGCCCACATGCAGATACGCCCACATACGAGTACCTGGCTTCAAGACAAAATTTCATTAATTTGTAATTAGAAATAAATATTTCACAATATATTGTTTTTGTGATTAATCACTATGCTTTAATTATGTTCAATTTGTAACAATGAAAATACATCCTGCATATCAGATATTTACATTACGATTCATAACAGTAGCAAAATTACAGTTATAGAGTAGCAACGAAAATAATTTTATGGTTGGGGGTCACCACAACATGAGGAACTGTTATTAGGCGGTCGCGGCATTAGGAAGGTTGAGACCCACTGCTCTAGGGTTTCTCAAGCCTTACGAATCTGGTGCAAGGAAGCGTTGAGGCCTGCCCCTCACTCAGCTGTGCCTTCTTCCTCTCTTAGAGAGGGGCCCAAAGGCTTGAGAAGTAAGTGCTGGGAGAAACTACACACAGGACTACAACAAAGTCAGGGATGGATGGGGTTTGAGCTTTTGTTGAGCTCGTTACCAATGGTTATTTACAGAAGAAACTTCTAGGCTATATTGGAGATTGTTTATGTGATTTTCCTATAAGCTCATTTTGGAAGCATTACTGATTTGTGGATTTTAGTAATGATCGGCAGCAAGTAACAATAAGAATGCTGAGCTCTATTGGGAAGAGAAGGAAGCGGGAGTGGGGAGAGGTAGGGTGGAGCCGTTGGTTGTACTCTGGTCCTGACAAAGCTAAGTGGGAGATGACAGGGGTCAGCTGTGGGCTCCCATCTGCACCAGTGAGGCGTCTCCTTTCTCTGTCCTCAGGTCCCGCTGACCCTGACCCCTGGGGTCCCTCAGGACCTCACCTATTTCGTGACCCCTCCTCCTGCTCCTCCTGTCCCCCATCTCATTCAGAGTCCCATCAGGAACTGTAAACTTCCTAAAAGCCAGGTCCACGGGGACTAATCTCCACTGGAAATGGCCAAGGTGGGACATTCCAAAGAGCTCAAGTCCTTGAAAGTGAATTTCAGTCTTTACCTCCCTCCTCTTGAAAATCATTAAACACAACAGATCTCACTTGTTACCCTTAGAAAAGACTTCTTAACATGGAAACCCTCGCTTCCCCTATTCTTTCTTCCTGCTTTATGTCCACACCCCCCACATTTAATGTAACTTTACTTTGTTGTCTCTCTCTCTTTCTCTTTCCTGCCCTTTCCTTCTCTCTCTCTCTCTCTCTCTCTCTCTCTCTCTCTCTCTCTCTCTCTCTCTCTCTCTCTCTCTCTCTCTCTCTCTCTTTCTCTCTCTCTCTCTCTCTCTTTCTCTCTCTAGACCACCTACCTTTTTCTTTTTTCATTTGCAGGTATTTTTTTCTCCTGAATACATAAATAATTCGTTCTTTATCATTGGAATTCAAAAACTTAACCTGACTACACCTAGTGCTCATTTATTCTGAATCAATATTGTTCAAACGTGGTGTGCTTTCAAATTTTCCGACTCATTTCTTCCTTTATTTTAGGGAAGTCATTCCTGGTACATTTGCCTGTCCTTGCTCAGGCCACCAAATTTTATTAGAGATAATTTATGACCCTAAATAATTTTTTTAGCCTGATATATATTTAATCATTCTGAATTAGCTTGTTGCATCTTAAAGCATTTTCTTTCAAATCAAGTCACAGCTGTGCTGCCTACGAGTTAGGAAATCATACCAGCAACTACCGAAAGGAAGAGTGAACATGTCTGATAAGCTCACACTGGATAACAGATTTCATATCTGCATCACCAACACCCAGGAGCCAATCACAATGCCACTGCCTAACCAGAGAGAGCAGCAAGGTGCATCCCTTAGAGAGACATCCTAGGTCAAGAAAACCATTATTTCATCTACAACAGCACTGCTTGAATATGGTCCAGAAATGCAGTGTTATGTTCCTGGGAGCCTCTCAGAAATACCAACTCTGCACTGAATCAGGATCTCATGGGGTGGGGCTTGGGAACCTGAATGTCCACATGTCTTCCAGGTGAGTTTTATCCATGCTCAAGTTGAACAAACAATGGTCTAAAATAGTACTCTAGAAATTACAAAGGTTTGAATTAAGGGAATAGATAGTTATGGAAAAAGAAATGATTAGCAGAGGTGGCAGACGGTTCATAGTGCCTGAATATGAGCAAGAAAGAGAACATGGGAGAAGCATCAGAGCTGGGCAATAAAGACATTCATTCAATTACAGACACACTGGAATTGAAACTTGCAAAATAAGAGATCTCCTCCTAATAGTATTAATCAGTGTCATCAGAGATAAATGAGAAGTACCAGAGCTTGGTTGAGGCATGAAATATGGAATTTATACAGGCCGAGTTAGTTAGAATTATCAAGCCAGTCTAAGCAAAATTAAATACCATCTGTGGTATTTCCAGCTACCAGTAGAACTCTTAGCTGTAACCCTGAGTAACTGAATGTGGTCCGGAGCAGGCCTCTCTTCAGGACACCATGTATCCATGGTCATTTCCCTGCTGGAAGGGACCTCACCCACTACAAACTCCTCCCCGTGAGCTTAACCATCACCCTGACCAATGAGCCATGGAAACTCCAGAAGAGTTCTCTGCATGGCATTTCCCCCCATGTCCCAACCTGTGACTTGAGTTAGTCACATCTTCATGTATGCCATGATTCAATTTGTACATAAGCAGAAGCATAAAACAAAAGCAAAAAATCAAGTGTGTCGAACAACGTGAATCTCTGTGACACATATTTGCGGAATGGCATGTGTGTATCATTATCGGCATCAGAAATGCAAACCTGGAGACAGGCTCAGGCGGCCTGAGCAAGTTCCCTCCTATACTGTGGGAGGGGCTTGGGCTAGGGGATAGGCGGATGGAGATCAATCAAAACAGACTTGGGCATGCAAGTTTCTTCAAGGCTGTACTGTTTAAAAAGCCATGGATGTTGACTGCAATTTTTTTCTCAGATCTATAATTTATCTAAGTTGGTCTATTTTGAGTTGATTTAGATTCTGTTCAAACATATCATTTGTGTCCTTCCCAAATTTCATGTTGAAGTCCTAATCTTCAAAGCAATGGTATTTGGAGGTGGCGCCTTAGCGAGGTAATTAGGGCATGAGGGTGGAGCCCTTGTGAATGGGATTAGTGCCCTTATAAGGAGAGACAGGAGAGAGCCGGTCTCTGTCTCCACCACGCGAGGACACAGCAAGAAGGTGGCCATCTATAAACCAGGAAGATGGCTTTTACCAGGAAACAAATGGAATGGCACCTTGATCTTGGACTTCCAGCCTTCAGAGCTAAGAAACAGATTTCTGTTGTGTAAGCCACTGTGTCCATGGTATTTTGTTATAGCAGCCTGAGCTGAGATACTCCTCAAAACTAAAGTAGAAGGAGACTGCCATTGGAGCCACCAGGAGCTCACAGCGGGAGCCAGCATCACCTTGTTGGGCTTGGTTGTGGGACAGGTCAGGACCTTCAGGGCGAGGCCTCAGACTGCTCTGCACTGACCCACCCCCCAGGCCTGCTCAGGGCGAGCCGCATCTCCCCTTCCTCACCTCCCTTCCCGTATTGATGAGGAACTCAACAGCCCCCTAGAATCCCATGCTCTACTCTCTGTGGCATCAACCAGAGCATTTATAAAAAAAACAGTAGAAAGCCTTCTGGGAAAGTCCCATTCATTCATTCCACAACCTACCAAGTGCCACGCATTCTGTGGGACATTCAGGATAAAAATGGCAGAAAAAGAGACGGCTCCTTCCTATGCTCCAGTGAGCAACAGACGCTGCCATGGGATGGTAATTCTATCTTCTCTTAAAACAAACAACACACTTGACCTCCCATCCACTTAGGCTGCCATATCAATCCTCTACCAGCCTTCACTGAATAGCTTCTGGAAGCCTCACTCATATAGTTATTTCCACCGAACTTCCTCCATTGTCCCTCCCTGTCCTCCCTGGTCCTCCCTCAGACTGATTGTCAGAGGCACCAGTGGCTCCTTTGGAGATCTGATGGTCACACCTCTGCCCTAACTTTACCTGACCACATGGGGGCGCCGTCCACAGCTGACCACGCCTGCGTCTCTCACCTTCCGGTTCCCTCCTTATGCAAGGCCAGCACTTTCTTCTCAGTCAGCTCTTGGCTTGAATGTCACCTCCTGGGAGAAGCCAACCTTCACGAGCAAGTACGGGAGCCTCGCTGGCTCTCGCCACCACATCCCTTTACTCACATCCACTGCATACGCTTGTCATCAGCTCGCCAGTGTTTCCCTTAGTGGTTGGCTTATTACGTGATGTCCCCATTAGGGTGGAAGCGTCTAGGGTGATAGTTCACCCAGCAGTGTCCTCTAACAAATTCCATTGTCTTAAGTAATCCAAATTAAACATGGAAGAAAAGACTTACTTTATGAGAAGTTTAGGAACAACCGTTAAGAAGTCAGACATTGTCTTTCCAATTAAAATTATGATGAATGTACTTAAAAATAGGAGTGCAACAGAGATTTCCCACAAGCAGCACAGAGGATGAGGAAGGAAGATAAGGGAGCATTGTGCTTTGCTGCTTGTGAGGAAAGCAGACAGACCCAAAGCTTGACATTGAAATTGCATGCTCGGAATGCATTCAGAACAGGAAATCAGGAGACGGTAGAACACGCCGCTGAGCGGGGCCAGCTCCTACCTGTGGCCAAGTAGATGATGTGGATGAGCGCGTCCCTGGCCTGCACCACATCCACGGCCACGTGGGAAAAGCGGCTGTTGTCCTCCATGAAGGCCGGCACTGCGGTCACCGGCTGCACCACCTCGTGCATCAGGAGGAACTTCTGGGCGTCCTGCAGGTTCCTCTCTGTCAGGTTCACGTACAGGCCCTGGTCCACCGTGCCGCACTGCAAGGGAAAGCAGGCTGTGACTGGGCCAGACGCCCCGCGAGATGCTGGTTTGTCACCTGGGTCGCTGCCGTGTGCACATGCGCCTGCTTCTCCTGTTTCCCCAAAGGCTCATCCGTGGAGCCCCTCCCAATTTAGATCTGAACTTACACTTGGGGTGTCTCCCAACTCCATCATAAATGGGCGATCAGGAGTGAAAAACATACAGTATGAAAGTCTTTGCTGACTTTAATTTGAATGGTGTTTGCATAAAAACTCCTCAGCCTCTGCTGAGTCACTTGGGAGCTGTGTGTCTAAGTGCATATTATTACGTCCGTCTGATAAGTCAGGTACCCAGATTGAAGATGCAGCAATCAAACACATCACATAGATTTATTAGTTTTCCTACTGGAGCTGTGGGTCTATAAGCAAGATATGGATTCCACGGAGAGAGAATGAGGTCATTTTAATCTGCAAATTACATAATATTGTTCTAATATCATTCTCATGGGCTGCAGAAACAATGTGCTGCCCTCACTGCTGTGTGCTCATATTCCAAGCTAGAAAAAACAAAAATTTTCTTTACAATTTAGTAATAGAAATAACATGGCAATTTTGCAAAAAGAAGGGAAAAGGAGATAAAAGGAGGGAGGCAGATAGGGGAGAGAAGAGTGTAAAGAAAGAAAGTAGAAGGAAGAAGGAAGGAAGGAAAGAGATTTTTAGATTGGGGAAATACAAGAAGATGAATCTGAGATACATAGGGAAAAAAATCGGCCCGGAATTTGCTGAGAATTGATTTCCGAGCTGTGTTGTGAAGAAGCTGGGAGGTGTGACAGACGTTGGTTTTTGGCAAGGATGAGATAAAAAGAGGGTAGAAAAGAACAAAGCTTTCCTGGGGCAGAGCACAGAACCAGAAAATTACCACCAACCTTCTTCATTTTTTTCATAAACTTTAAATCCTGGAACCAATATAGGCTGATCCTCAGCAGAACTTCATGTAAGTAGGTTTGATGGAAAAGAATTTCCCTGTCCATACACTCCGAAACCACTATTTATAACACGTCATTTCTAATACTTGGTTTTAGAACAGGTGAGTGGTGCAAAGTGTAAGATGAAAATTGCTTTTTTAAAACAGATGGTATTTTTGCAGCCCTTGATAAAATGCCCTACGTGCCATAAAATGATAGGCCAGTTGTAGAATTAGAGAGTCTTGGGCTGAAATGGATTTTGAGTCTGGTCCAATGCATAGCTGAATGTCACATCCTTGCAGGGCAGCCCATGTGCCTGGCGACGGGACCACATGACATGTGGTCAGGTGAGGGGCTCAGCTCAGTCACCCAGGAGCAGAGTGGTCTCAGGGGAGGCACTGCTTGTCAGCCTCTGTCTCTGCAACAGAGTGAAATGCTGGCTCTCCCTGACTCTAAATCCTAGCCTGTATTTTCCCAGTGGCCTTCAGGCTAAGAGCTCCTGCTATAGATATGCTAATTATTAGAGAAAATTCTGCTTGAGGCTTGAGTTTTGGGAAGAAAAGCCCCTTGTTAGAAGGTGCGTCTCCCAAAGAGGTAAGGAAATATGTACAAAATAATGACTTCATCAAAGACTTGCAGGAACCTCAAGACCGGACTCAGATGAGCAGGGGTCAACTGACCTACAAAGAGGTTTCAAGATGCAGAGCTTTCCCTTGGATCACTGTTGGTGCCCAGATGTGCGTGGTTGTCAGTCACCTCTTGCCATTCCTCTTCTCCCTTCCCTTGGCATAAAAGAAGCCTGAATTCTCTCTTAATATGGATTTGATGGACCTTGAAGGCCCCCATCTTCTCGACTGGGCACCTTCTTCATCGATAAACATTCCCTTACTCCAAACTCTGATATCTTGAGTATTGGCCATTTGAAGTGTGGAGCACAAGAAGTTTTGGACCGGTAAGGTAACATCACTGCCTATACAGTGACTAGAAAAAACACTTACTCTGCTCACTTCTCAGGGCTGTGTGGGACCCACTGAGATAACCAGTGGAGAGCATTTATAAATTAATTGCAAGTGCTTGTAAACGACAAGGCACGAGACAGCGTGCCTGGCACAGAGAAGCCATTCGACCATGGCAAGTGGTCAATGCACTCATTGAGTAGCAGGACAGCAATTCTATGGTTCATTGAGCTGTGGTGGCCAGAGGAAAATGAATGAATAAATAAAAGAAGGAAGGAATCAATGGGTGAATACACTAGCAGTTGCTGTTTGAGCAGGAGGCTGTTCTAGAAGGTTTTACATAATTATTCTATTTAATAGTAAATCTTGGAGGACTGGGACATTGCGTGCAAGCCAATGTGTTACAAAGGGAAGGAGAGCTCTACAGGGCTTGGTCTGAAGTCTATACACCTGAGTTCTAATTCTGAGAATGACTTGGTGTTTGGCAATTTACTCTTCTTGGAATCAAAGGCCATACATAGGTACAGGTGGCAAGTAGCTATCTGTCTGCTGGGTGAGGGTTTGCACACAGGTTTTGTTTTGTACACACAGTTTTTTTGTTTGACTGACATAAAAAAAACCTGGAGGCATAAAGTTGAGAACCTCTCACTGTTGAGGAACCTGGAGAGCTGGGAGACCCGGAGGCCTCAATGGGCTGGGGCTGCATCGCAGGACCAATGACCATCCGTTTCTACTCCTAGACCCCATGTCTTATTTAAGTCATAAACCTGTGATATTGTGATTTATAATAAGAAATGCACCTTTCATCTTCTTTCCAGTTTCTGGCACAGAGCTCCTAACAATTTTGGAATTTCCTAAGTGATGACAGGGATAAAGGTGTTTTTTGTTATGTTAACGAGGTGACTTTTGGAAAGCACCTAAGGATGGGGGCTGGTTGCCCAAGGAACCAGTCATGTGATTATGGGGCTGGAACTTTTCATCTCACTGCCCTCTGAGGAGGGGAGGGCTGGAGTTTGATTTCAATCACCAATGGCCAACGATTTAATCAATCAAACCTATGCAATGAAACCTCCATAAAAACCCAAGCTGACAGAGGTTCGGAGAGTTTCAGAAAACTTCTGGGTTGGAGAACACGTGGAGGTGCAGGGAGAGTGCCGTGCTTGGAGAGAGCATGGAAGCTCCTCACCCTTTCCCCTCACCTTGTCCTATACATCTCTTTTATCAGGCTGTTCCTGAGTTATGTCCTCTCATAATAAACTGGTAATCTAATAAGTAAAATGTTTCATGGAGTTCAGCGAGCCACTGGAGCAAATTAATAGAACTCAAGGAGGGGATGGCTGTAACCTCCTATCTATAGCGTCTAGAGCAGATTGGTCAGAAGCAAGGTTGAAACCCTGGCCTTGAGATTGTCACCTAAAGAAGGGGAGGGGGAGGCTTTAACCTGTGGGATCTAATTCTATCTGCAGGTAAGTGATGTCAGAATGGAGTTGAATTGTAGGGCACCCTGATGGTACTGGAATATAGCTTGGAGGTATGGGAAAAACTCCCACACACTGGAATTGGCCAAAATCATGAGCCAGAAACTGGTTTGGAACTATACTCTACAAAGTCTTGGACTCTTTTCCCAGCCTATAATGAATATCCCACCCAAGGGTTCTTTTTCAAATATTTTGAAAGCTATTTGAATTTTTCAGAACATATTTATTAGATCATATGTCACCCACCTAGCTCTCTAGTGAGCTGCAAATTCTCTAGCTGTGCCTTATATACTGGGCTCCCCCAGTGTCTGTGTGAAACCCTGGAGACTCTGTACAAGAGGAAAACAATAAAAGTAGTAAAAGTTATTGTCCTCATGTGGCTTACAACCCACAATGGTTGTCTTGTTAACATCTCTGAAGGGAATAAGGTCAACAGTTTTTTGTTATTTACTTTAAGTACAACAGATCTATATTCATCCTAACTCACAGGTGCTTGGATGTCAAGTCCACAATTACCTAACCTCATGCTGAGGATGCTTGATTTTCATGGTACCCTTCCTCCTGTCTTCCTGCAAACATGCATTATGTATCAAAGTGTCCTGATGACATGGTTAAGTCCCCTTATATGGTCCTCCAGCAAAGGCTGCCTCATCTGCCTGACCATTGTTGAGGGTCTCTTTCCCATTTCAGCGCCATCATTTGTGATGGGTGGTAATCAAACCTGAAAAATAATTGCATGGTCTGTCCCACCCCAGCTGTGCTACTGGGTCTGAGTGATGTTTTCTGGTAGTGCCTGATGCTTTTCTTAGAGAGGCCTAGAGTCTGGATGACTGTGGGGGCTGCAGCCTCTAGCAGGGCTGGATTCTACAGCACCATCTGCAGTGGTTTCTAGATGGCTACTGATATATAGGGGTTGTTGTTTTATTATTGTTTTCAGTTGAGATGTCTGTATTAAATCTTGAAAGATTATGCAGTGTCCTCCTAATCCATTTTTCTTCCTGACCCTCAGTCATGCCTCTGCTCCTTTAATTAATTAGCTACTTCTAGTACATAAGTGCTGCATAAAATCCCAAATGTCAGTACGCACACAAGACTAAAACAATCTAATCACTTCTCACTGTTGATTATTGCAAACAAAGGCCCTTTATGCATGACTAGTGGAGGAATCCTTAGTTCAGCCATATTCCCACTCTGTGCCAGTCTAGATGGTCCCATGAATGTCAGGAAGGATGCTATGCTCGCATGGTCATCAAACATGGTAAGCCCAAAGAAAACACTCGGTACACATTTGTACTAGGAGTTGTACAAAGAATCATCAGAGTCTCTAACTTCAGTTCCCCACAAATCTTACATTCTACCCAAAGAAGGCAAGCTCAGCAAAATGAGCCTTCTGACTGACGTCAGAGCCACATTTCTACACACTTCATTTATTATACCGCATGGACCTACTCCCACCTCATCAATGTGAGTAAACCTTTCAGTGTGACACTGGCATTTTAAAACCAGATGCCCATGGCCTTAAGAAATAGGGAATTTGCTGTGTGCTACAAATATATCCAAGCCCAGGGGCTAGAAGTTATCCACTGCCTGGGGGTGGGAAGGTGTCACAGAGTGTTGTAAGTCACTGTTCATTGTGAAGACTTCTGCGGTAGAAGTGTCACAACATGAAAAGTACACTACAAATTTATGGGGCATCTTTGTTAATTTTTTTTTAAACTTTGGGATTTTACACTGGACTTTCTTAAAAGGGAATGGTATATTTCACCTTCAGGATTTTACAAAGCGTCTTTTTTTTTTTTTTTTTTTACAAAGCGTCTTTTTAAACAGTCACGTTTCACCCCATCATCTGGGAACAAGGGTGAAATTTAGGTGCAGAGACTCGATGAAGGGGCCAAGAGTCAGTGTTCAGTCAATAAATATGTAAACCATCAACCCACATGTCATCAGGAAGTGTGACTACTGCATATGCAGTTCCCACTGAAATGTAAGCTCGCCTGACTCAGAACAGGACTGTCTCTCTCCATTACTGGGCTTCCTTATTAGCAAGCCTGGGATCATAAATATAAATCTGATCACTCGGTTTCCTAATTTATCAGGTGTGGCTAATGATGCTCATGTTACAGACTTGCTGAGAGGAGGAAAGATGACAAAGTACATAAGGCATTTACAACGTGATACCCAGATGGCACCCAGTAACTGTTCCCTCAGAGACACCCCCGTCATGTACGTTAAACAGTAAACAATGCACATTAATTGACATTATCAAAATGTATTCCTAAAATATCCCTGTGCATGTGTATCCCTCCTTCCTCATGGTGCTGATGAAAATGTGAGTGTGATGCTAAATAATGTACCTATAAAGCAGAAAATGGTAACAGAGGGTATGTAAACCACCCACCTTAGTCCCAACCCCATGCTCTTTAAGAAAACACAAAGAACTCTTTCAGAACAATTAGAATTGAAGGGTCTCTGCCCAAGTCCAAGTACAGTATAAAACAATTGAACCTTTCCATACCCTCAGTTTTCTCAAAAGCCAAGGTTTATATGGGTTTGGATGACAAACCAACCAGAATTTGGAGACCTGGACACAGGACCCAGGTCAGGCGCTGATTCATTAGGGTAGCTAATTAGTTAGGGTCCTTTAGTTGGAAGAGGTTGGAGCTTTGCATCTGAGGACCAGTGTTGGGATTCCCGCTCAGCCACCGATCCTGAGTCCTTGGCCAGATCATCTGCCCTGAGGCTCAGCGCCCTTCTCTGTGTGGGGGAGAAGTGCAATGATCATAACACTGTTGCCAGCACGTAACATGATGCATGAGCCACTGAGCACCATTGTCTAGAACTGTGTGGTGCTAAACCTTACATCCACAGGGAGAATGGTGATATCATGAAAGCTCTTGTCAGAAGAGAGGCCATCAAGGGAAGCCTGCTATTATGGACTGAAGGTTTGTATCTCCCCCAAATTCTTATGTTGCAGCCCTAATCCTCAATGTGGCTGCATTTGGAGGTGGAGCCTCCAAGGAAGTAATTAAGATTAAATGAGGCCACCACATGTACTAAAGAATGGCCACGTGAGGACACAGCAAGAAGGTAGCCATCTACAAGCCAGACACAGAGCCCTCACCACAAACAGAATCAGCCAGCACTTTGATCATGGACTTCCAGCCTCCAGAACTGTGAGAAAATACATTTCTTTTGTTTAAGCCCTCCAGTCTGTGGCACTGTGTTATGGCGGCCAAACAGACTCATACACCCGCTGACTGACCGAACATGGGTAAGTCGCTGAATCTCACTGCGTCTCAACTTCCTCTGCATGTTGGGAGATGGAAGTAAGTGACGTACAGAGCCCTTTAGAGTTTGAACATCTATAATTTTGGGTTTTATGAATGAATGGCCTCCATCTGCGCTTTTTCCCTCTCAGCTGCCCATCACATCCCATTTACCCCATTAGGAAATCTCGCCACAGTCGCCAATTAGAGCTCTGATTCTGTTTGTGTGTCTTCACGGCTCTGTGCCCCGGGCCCCATTCATCACAGCATCATTCATTAGGGATTAGAGCTTTTGGGGACACAGAACCCACCATCATTAGTACTAACTGAAGCTTGGATGCCCAACCTGCTGCATTATGCTAGCCTTTCTCAGTCTAGCCTCAGGCGTCACAGCTGACAAAAGGCCCTTTTTGGTCCAGGCCCCTCAGCTGACAAAAGGATTGTCTATTCACATGAGCCAAGCCAAGTGTGGGGCTGTCCCACAAGAGGTCGTGAGAGCTCACAGCTGCCTGTGCAGGGGCCAGGCACCGGGGTTTGAGTGGTCCCGGCCTTACTCCAAGAGGCTTCTGCATCGTTCTGGGGGGATGACTGAGAGTAGTGCCCCTTCGCCCCCTGAAATTACCTGGAAGTTGGGGTTGGGGTTGGGATACGGCAGCCAGGCAGAGCGGGAGTTCTCCTGGTACTTGAAGGGGCCATTGAAGGCCTGCGAGATGGCGCTCAGGTTGAAGACACACACAGCAGAGGCTGCGATGCTGTTCCTGGGGAGGCAACGAAGAGGAAGAGGAGGGTGAGAAGGCCCCACAGTAACCGCCATCCTCCCCACAGCCCCTGGGACACCGCCCAGAGCCAGCACCTTCCAGAGACACTCAAGATCACAGCCTCCTGAATGACCCAGGGACGAAGTGGGGGTGGTGAATGGTTTCTTCGTGGAGGAACAAACGCTTCAGTACAGAAACAAGGATATTTAGCAGTTATGACACTTGTAATCCTCCTGCAGGGGATTAATTCACTCAGCCACAACCAAAGTGACAAAGGATTTGGAAGAGCTGTGTGTTACACCGTTTAAATTCTGGAGGAAAAAGGCTTCCTCGTCCAGGGGCTGGGGCCTCTCACCACTCAGCCCAGCACAGCTCCCGCCCTGACCGCTTATCTGGCTCCTTCAGGGGGCTTCTTTTTAAATCCACAGAGATGTGTGCTTATTTGTTTGTAAACCTTTTAAAAAATAATCAACTAAAGGCAATTTGCAAAAAGTGCCTGTCAGAAAAATGTGAGATCGCACTGACTTGTAGGAAATCTTGCTGCTGTGGTTTGGAATTCAAGTTCTAAGTGATGGGCTCAGAAGTTCAGTGCCCTTTTACTAAGTGTGCAAAGAGCAAAAGACTTTTTGGGTTAAATAAATCTGCTTTTTGAGCACAGCTCTGGTTTTAAATTTTCATGATATTGCTCTTAGCAAATATAAGTCCATTCATCAAGTGTTTTTCCTGAATCAAAGGAGACTTCATAGGACTCCTAAACAGAAATATCTGCCTTACACTTGGTTTATCTGATGAATACTGGCTGCGTGCTGAACATCATTCTAGAGGCTTTACAAATTCCAATTCACTCAATCTCCGTAAGGTAAGGGGCAGTCACTAATAAGGAAAAGTTCACTGCATTCACTCACTCAGAACCAGGCTGGGCCAGTGTCTGGTGTCAGCCCAGAGTCCACCGGGATGTCCAGAGGCAGCCAGTGTGAGCATCCCTGATAGGTGTTTGGGGACACTTCTGCCCAACTCCTGGTGAGCAGAGTACCCCCCACACACACACACACACACACTTCTGCCTTCCCTCTGCCCTTTCATTTGCTGTGATCTGAGAGGTGTGGAGATTAAGGGCACAAGTGACTCCATTGTAGACCTTCCTCACCCTCCTCCTGGGATGGCTCTGCCTGTCAGAATTACATCCCCTCCTACACCTACCCATCCCTGCAGGCAGGTGAGGCCAGCCCAGGTCATGACCTTGTGGCTAAGTCTCTTTAAACCTGGGGTCAGTACTCATAAATCCATTTGGTGAACAGACCTCCTACTGTGTGTCACCACCAGGCCTTCGTCAGTCATCAGGGTCATACTGTGGCTTTCATTTAATGTTCCATGTTATTTCTGAACTTGTTCAGAGCCCAGGTGGGTAAAAGTGGAGGTAGAACTCTTGGTGAGCCCAACAATAGGGGAACTTAAAGTGTGCTTCCTTAGTCTACTGAGTCATGGGGAGAAAGGGAGAGACATTCTCCTAGCTCTTCATATCCTAAGGAGGGAAGATAAATCAAAACCTTCATCCTTCCCCACTCCCACCCTTACCATCTATGGGGTGGTACTATCTGTGAGCCACCATTTTCACATATCCCATAAAACAAAGGCTAAACCTTTAGGGACTCTTGGCAGGAGTGTGCCAGGTCCTGCAGCCCCTCTCATGTCCGTGGGGTTGAGAAAACCACACAGTCCCAGGAACAAATGGAGTTAGAACAGCAACCTTACCGCCATTCCCCAGTGCTGAGAGACCTTGAGGGATACACAGAGGCAACCCAAAACTGTGAGCAAACGTACCAGAAAGCCAGCCATAGCATTTTATGGGCATCTCATTCAGAGATACGAAATAACTGACTATCTCTGATTGCCATTTCCGTTCAGTTTTGAACAAGTCTTGTCAAGAATATGGTCATCTGTTGACAGGGTAAGATCAAGGCTGAGACAGGAGAGGGATGAGAGGTGGGACATACTGTGGGATCAGAGATGGACATATCTCCACTTTTGTTTCCCAGATCCAGGGAGAATAGTATTTGAGGGAGAAAGGGAAGGTTGAGAGATTTTGCCTCTGCTAGTATAGATGCTACATGTTGGATGACTTCCCACAAGACGGGTGTTTACATCACAAAACAAATAGTCTAGAATGGTCTGAAACTTATTTTTGCGAGTATCCAAATTGACCATTCACCATCTTGGGATGGTGCAGACACAGTAGTTATATCACTTTTAAAATTGGTCATTTTTGCCCAGAGCCAGCGGGATGAACAACTCAGGAAGCCAAGCTCCCATTGTGGGCAAAACTGATGTCCACTGACCCATGAAACATTCATCTTGTGTGTCCTACACTGCTTCTTAAACAAGGTTTTGGGAAGCAAATCAACTTCAGAAACTATGCATTGATTTTTTTTTTTAAAGAAACTTATCAAGTACAGAAAATAACCTCTGGGGTTGAAAACCAGACTTCCAATAAAGATGGTCATGGTGGGGTGGGGGGCGGATGGGGAGCCATCCATTTTAGTCTTATTTTTTCCAACTTCATGTCAGAAAGAAGACTCTTCATGGAGTAAATGTTATTATCAAGCAAAAGTTAACACATGAGCTCAGAAGTGCAAAGATCAGGAGGAAAATGTGAGACGTTTCCCAACATGCAGGGCGGTCCCCACGGCTAAGCCTGGGACAATCCCAGACAAACCAGGATGGTTGATCATCCTCGCTCATTTATCAGCACTTTCAACCTACACTGATTTAGACCCCTTACTGTGGATGCAAATATTGGACTTTTGTCCCAACTGGCAGGTCCCCAGATTAGAGATTTCCAAGGTGATTCAAATCAGAACCTACCCTGCAGAATTTTCATGATCACTGACAATGCTGAGGAAAGTGGAGCTCAGAGTCTCAGAGTTGCGATTCAATTTGTGACTCCTGGGGCTGGGGTGTGATCTTGTGGAGTCCTATCACAGCACACTGGCTAAGAATGGAAAGTGAGTGGGGTTGTGCTACATTCCACCAGATCAGCGTGAGTGAAAGGTCAGAAAACTTCACATGCTTTACCTAGTCCAATGCTGTCAATTCTGAAGCTAGGAGTATCTCCTCTCAAGAGAAAAAAAATGCTATTATTTTTTCAAAAGTATTTTAAAAGCATAGCCATCATTTTAGAAATGCCTGCTACCTTAGCGGTCCTGCAGCACAATGGCTTACAAAGCAGCTGTGGAAAATGGGCATGTGGGTTTCATTTACGAGTGGGGGTTTGGGCAAGAGTCACATTATCTCAAAGATCAGGCTTTCCAGACAACACTGCTCTCATTACACACAAATGTATGTAAAAAAATAAATAAATCTAATAATGTTCTAGCATTTCTGGATACCCTGGCAAATCAGGAAGGAAAAATTCACAGTAGAATAATTAGATGATTAAAATCTTTTGATTAGCTTTCTTTTCCTAATACCAGTCTCAGAAATCATAGATCTTTGTGTAACATTTAATCATACTCAAAAAAAAAAGGAAAAAAAAGAAAAGAAAAAGAAAAAAGAAATAGAAACAGAAAAAAAAATGGATGTTAGCCCAGTAAAATAAGAAAGATTTCTTTTAAACCACAAAGGTCAAAAAACAGTAGGCTCATTGAGAAGGCGTAGGATAGCAGGGGAGGCAATTACTTCCAGCTACGTACACGTTGGTGGTAAAGATGCCGTAGATCAAATCCAGCTCAGGCAGGAAGAACGTGCCCTGAAGTTCATTGTAGTAAAAGGGGACCTCGCCGGGGCGGGAGCAGTTCAGGCGGGCTTTCATGAACGTGGTCCAGGTGTCCTCCAGCAGGAAGCGCCCCCCAATGTCATTCTTGCAGACCCGGGCAGCTCTGGAGAACACGGTTTTCCCACAGTCGTGCTCCACGGCATTTTCTCGGAAAAAGAAGTAGGTGAAATTCCCGATGTCATAAGATGACACGAAGTTTGGTTCTGGAAACAACAGGAAAGGAGAGTCTCAACATCTGTATGATATTTCTGTATGTCTTGCCTGCTCAGTATCTCTTCCAAGGAGACTTGGTTGTGTGCAGACGTCTTATAGGGTGACTGGAAGGCCCTGTGAGCATGTAATGATTTGTGCTACTGGGTGGAACTCGGCACACAAATTCTAAATGGCAGGAAATCGCTGGCATAATTCCACAGGTGAGCAGTCTGACTTAATGCAACATCAAGTTAACATGACATCAATACCATAAAAAACGGGCAGCAAAGATTTGCAGTATTTTTTAAGGCAATACCTATTTATTACTTTATTTGTATAGTCCTACATAACCTTCAGAGAGAGAGAGAAAGAAAATAAGATTAAAAGGATGAACTGTGCTTCAGAATATAGGAGTGTAGTATTGTATCATTTGTATACCAGACAACAAAATTCTTTCATTTTACTTACATACTTATGTATGACTTATACAATGTATGTGCTTTTATTAAGGACTTTAAAATGTTTTTCGTTTGTGAAAACAGAAACAAAATTGAAACTGTGAGGCTAGTGTCCTGAATTAGCTTCAGCAATTCCCGTTACTATGGTGACCACACAACTGAGGATTAACCCTTTCCTTTTTTCTGGGTTTCCAGGGAATCCATGTAGAAAAAGGAAGTATACTGAGATTGAGTTACTGACCTGCACATTTTTGGTCACATAATTAGCTTAAACATAGAGATTTAGAAACGACAAAAGTATGGTAAAACCTTTACTTAGTCACCAAACTCATAGGAAATCTATGAATTATGTAGACTGGCAGCTGAATTTTATATACATCATTGGAAGTGTTATCTTCGTCACTTCCTGTTTGAGCCCATCAATAATAGAGTGGATGCCCTTTCAGACACAGATATGCCCTAATATTTATCTTTAAAAACTCTAATAAACAGGTTTGATTCTTTCTCTTTTTTCTATTGCTAAGAGTTTTTCATTCTATCAGCAAGGGTCTGAATTTTATGGTGCAATTAGGATAATGTGGCAATAGCCTTTGGTGTTCAAAATTAATGGGAAGATACACACAACAATTATATGCACAACAACACATTTCAGGGATGATTAGTTTTTGGGGGCAATTCAACTGGCCTTGTACTTTGCCAGATCCAATCAGATGGCACCAATAGACATGTTATTGGCAGAACAACTAAAAATATGTTTGACTACAAGATGGCTCATTCATGTTTAGAGTGAGACACACAACAGGCTGACCTAAGGTCTGAAATGTAGACATTGATGTAGAGGCCGACACGAAGGTGGCACTGAGTATTCCACTATTCGGCCCAGAAAGACCGTTGCTAGATTTTAATTGATATAGACACATATTTTATATATATATATATATATATATATATATATATATATATATATTCAATGTCATTACAAAATGTTTCAATTTAATTTAACTTCACATTCTAAAAATGTAACAAATATTCTAAATTGTGCACATGGTGAGCTTTTCTCTTCAGTCCATTATATTGTTCTTAAGTCAATATCAAGTAATACAAAGAGAATTCAGTAAAAAAATGGTTTTAATTTAAAAACTGCCAAACATACTATTAGATCACTGCTGCTTTAACCTGAAATGGATATTTATAAAACCAAACTCTGGATTGCATTAAAACGCCTGAGATGGAAAGTAGATATATTTACTGTTGCAGGATGCTTCAATATTCTGGAGAGAGGCTCATAGAACAGGGGACTGCATGTCTCTAATTTGTAGGTTTTGGAACATAAGATGAAATATTGGGGGGATTTTTGTATCTGTGTTTACCATGAGGCTCCAAAAGAGAAACGCTTCCTGTCACATACCCCAAAAACCAAGATATGGAAGAAGTTCAAAACTATATTTGCTTTCTGAAGAATATATTCATCTGTATATCTAATTCTAAAGAGAAGACCCAATCATTTAGACTAGGCCTTGCACCCAAATTCATAAACCAGGCTACAGTTTGATCATTGCACTGAAAACAAACAAACAAAATAACCACCATTGGCAGTAATAACAACAAACTACCTTATATTCAATGGAGAAAATAAAGAGAGAATTGCAGGGCTAGGTGTGTCTTGCCCGGGACCGGGGTTCCCAGCACATGTGGATGAGGTGTGAGGCAAGGTGTGAGTCCACCAGATTTATCAAACACCCTCCCTGCTGCCTACTTCTGCTACTAACTTGGGGACACACAGCATGAAAACCACATGGTAAATATCTCTGGTGTGTAGGAAGTCTTGAGCAGGAAAATGAGAAGCTACAAAGGTACAAAGACCTGTCATGGTTTCTTCTGGCTCGAGGTTGGGTCTATAATTTTAAAATACCTGTAGAGTGCTAAGGCCGCTGTGCCTGGTTCTGTGCTCATGACACTCACAGGAACCATAGGGGTGGGTGCAGTGTCACTCCTCCGTTTCACAGATGAAGACACGACAGCCGAGAGGTTTACTAATCTGTCCAAGTTCACACAATTAGCAATGGGGCCGGGGGCGGGGTGTATACCTCCGATCCTGACAGCCCGGCCTCAGAGCCTACACGCTTATCACACGGCACTGACAAACATAATGCGCTGCATGAGAACAAACAATTCTGTTAAGAATAAGATGAGCAATTCTGGGCAAAGCTTTAGAAGCCAAAGTGATGAGCAGGTTTACTCAGGAGTGGGGGGAAGAGGTTTCAGAACCAACTAGAGAGGAAGACAAACACCCAGGTGAAACTTAACTCTGCAGCTCTTAGGGACGTCAGGAGTGACACAGAAAGAAAAGAAAGCAGGAGAAAGGAGCCAGCAGCCCAAGAGCTTACACAACAAGAATACTGTTGGGATGCGACTGCATCAGCCCCAGAGATGGTGTTTCAAATGGCACCCGCCATAGTCCCAGAGTGTCAACATGACTAGTTCATGTTCATTGTCCATGTCACTGAACAACCAAATACAGACGCCACATGTAAAGGGGACGCTAAGGTCAAGCAGATCAGTCCACAGCTTCCTCCTTCCATCGAGAGCCCCCGATATCTCTCCAAGCTACCCTAAGCCAATTTTACAACAGGGAGACAAGGGCCGTTTTTCATAGAAAGGCTCAAATACATTTTCCTGCTGAGAAAACACGGGGACAGCATGGCTCAGCGTGCGGTGTACGCTGTCCTCTAGTTGACCACACATTACAGGCTGCCTTCGCCAGGGCGCTAAGCTGCACTTGGAAGCACAGCCTGCTGCCTTGCCGCGGTCCTTCGGGGACTCTGCCGGGTCCCTCCCTGTGACCACGACAAAGTCAGGAAGCTCCAGTCCTGGGAAAGCAGAGCCTTTTGAAACCAGCACCCTGTTCCTTTTCCAAAGACAGCAAGAAAAGCAGGAATAATTGTCAAACAAGCAGTCAAATGTCTCTTGCATTTATAGATATAAAGCTGGAGGGAGGAGACGTTTGATTCTCACCAGGCAGGATATTAGAATAAGATGCATATTGTTTCCTTTCCACTATTCAAGTTCTGTCTCTGGTTAAAATGCAACTCCCCACAAAGCAGTATCTGTCACTCCTGAGCGAACTGAACAAGTTATAAATCAGGCATTGCCTTCTTGTGTACAATGAGGCGAGTGCATGAAAAAGAGATGGAGGGGCCCTCTCTTCACGAGTATTATTAGAACTACAAAGGAACAGATGAAGGTGTGCTGCTAATTCGGCATAAAAACAGACGTGAGTATCTGTTAGCTTATTAAAGCATATGCCTGAAGAAGCTGCTTTCTCATGCTTGCAGTACACACTGAGTTATGGGTTGCAGTGCTGTACACAATGTATCATGTGACAAGAAGACTCATGTTTCATGACATTAGAACTGTGATTTTACACCTTTCCTGACATCACAGTGATCAAGCCGATGGGAGTGCTGAGAGGAGACCCACAGCGTTAAGTGAGCACGGTGATGAGAAGAGCAGACGCATCAATATGTGTGAGAAGATTTTGGCCACGGGAAGCCAGACGCTGAACACGCGAATGCATCCTTCCTCTCCATGCCCCTCCCGTCCCGGTGCCCGCCGCATCCACCGTGTTCCGATGGTTCAAGTGCGCGATGGGCCAGGCCACCGATAGGCTCCTGATATAGACATGTTTGTCTACACTGATGAGAGTGGACGCTAAAGACAAATAAGCATTCCAATTTTCCTACTCTACAAAAAACTAACTGGAATCAAAATCCATCATTAATTCTTTTGCAAACAAAGGCCACCTAGTTAGATATGCTTGCCAAAGGCAGGTGGGACAATGCCTGGCATGGAGCCTGTGGGTCGTGGCTCTGCCCACCCCAGCCTGAAACCTTGGGCTGGACCACTGACATCTGGAAGACTCCTTCAACCTGGGTGATGACTCAGGGCATCAAACACCTACTGTGCTGTAAGGATTAAAGAGACAAGTACATAGTAAAATATTAATGCATGGTGGCTATAATTATTATTTCATTATTTACTCTTGGTTTCTCTTCTAATAATTTATATTTAAGAGAACTTTACACAACGACTATGGATAATCAAACATGCATATGTTAATCTTAAAGGTGATCAGTATTTGAGGAACATAAATACAGCCATGCTGTGTTTTTAAAACAGCAAGCTATGCCACAAAAAGAAATGGAGTTAGTGGGAGTGATCTTTCAACGTGACACACGGTTAGCCGGAGATTTTCGGTTCCCTAAACTCTTGGTGTGAGTCACTCCCAACACCATTTCCGTACATATTCCTAGATTTTGGACCCTCTCTTACTGTACCTATTGTTCACCTTGTCACTGCTACATGGAAGTGTGCTGCGAGGCGTCCCAAGTCAATCCAATTTCATCTAGGTATTTATTACGAGTGATAATTAAACTAAAATTAAAGTAAGTACACTGTGGTTTAAAAGCCATTGATGTACTAAAGTTCTTTGTCTAAAATTTCTAGTGATAGATAGATAGATAGATGATAGATACAGATGATAGATATACATATTTGTGTGTGCGGCCCACGCATACATACAGCGTTGAGGTGTATGTATATATGGCTCAATGCTTCCACCTGCTGGCTGTATGAACTTCACAAGCTATTTAACAGCATAGATTCTGTTTCCTCCTTTTCAGGATGGTGGTCACAGTCCCAGTACGCAGTATCACTCTGAGAATCAAAGGCAACGCATGTCAAGTGACGAGCACTTGATTGCTATTCGTCAAAATATAGGTCACTATTTGTTTAAATTATACAATATACATAAATAATAAATATATAAATTAATAGAAACACACGTTGGTAAACACATATGGTTGGTATTCACTGAACAAGCTGAGTCATTCGTTTTCATTCTGCATATGGAATTCGGGTCTGTGTTCCCTTCAGCAGATGTGGAGCCACACAGGCTGGAGGGGCCCTGCGATAGAGGGGCCTTCAGGGCCAGCCAGAAGCCTCCTCCATCATCGGGGACTTCCTGACCACTCACTGCGGGGACTGTCCTGGGCACTGGGTACTCCATGGTGGAGTGACAGATACAGTCCATGCCCCCAAGGACAGGATGAGGAGAGAAACAAAACCCAGACGGACAGTGATCACACTGATGATGAGGACAAGGGCCAAGGGCAGTGAGATGAACTCGAGAATCAGAAAGGAGGAGAGAGGACAGGGCAGATAGGAGTTTGGGGATGGACCACCGGGAGAGAGCACAGCTGTGGGGGGGGCCTTAGGGAGGCTGGGAATGGGATGACGCTCGTGTTGGCACAGAAGGGATCCACGGGACAGGAGGTAGAAGGTCAGGCCAGCCACGCACTGAGAGGAGGTAGATTTCCACTGCCACAGGAGACGCTGGAGAGTTTTACTGAAAAGCTTATGGTCCAAATACCTGTGTGGGTGGGTCAGGTAAAGAGGGGGAGGGGTGAGCCTTGGGTCCCAGGTCCTTCTCTCACTGAGCACCTGGCAGAAAGAAAGCTGATGCCAAAACCCTCATCGCGGGACTAGGAACAGGGCTTCAGCAAACTCGACTCCTCCCTTCTTCAAGGGGAATATGCCCAATTGACATGAGTTCTTCACATGTATTTGCTGACTGAAGTAGAAGTGACTTGTACCAGGAGACCTGTGCTGGCTGTCCCTCACCGAGAATCGTCACCTCTGCATTGGCACGCATCATGGCGCCCTACAAGCTCACCTAGAATTCTCCTTCTCTTTCTATCGACAGGAGCTTCACTCATTGGCTACATGTCTAAATGTTCTAGCTCCAAGGGACAAGGGCCGCCCTTGTCCATTCCGCTCTCTCGCTCCAGTCCAAGCACGAAGCCTCAGGCAGCCTTTCCATTCTCCTGGAAGAGTCTCCCAAGTCCCACGTTTCAGCCTCGTGTCGCCTGCCAAGCTTTCGTGTCCATAAAGGGCTGCATTACATTTCCACACAGGCTCATCTGCTGTAGGCTTAATGGTCCCAGTTCACTCCATTTCCTCTTACAAGCTTTTATAAGAAAACACTCTCCACCATTTTCAAAGTCCCCATATCTCCCTTCTCTGGTTGCTTGGGCATAAAAACAATACCAGGGAAAGATGGAGGCAGGTTAGGACGCTGCTGTTTCCTAGCGTGTTGCCTAAACAAGGGGGATGCCGGGAGCATGTGGAGGGGGCAGGATGTAAGCTCTGCAGTGGGACCTGTGTTCAAACCCTGGCTCAGGTGCACATCGGCCCTGTGGCCCTGGCTCGGGGGGCTAATCCCACCGACCTCCGCTTGCTCAACTGTAAAATAAGGATCGTGCCACCTGCCTCGGAAGGTTGTGTGGCGGATTACACGTGGTGTATAGATGGGGTCTCCCATCCACCTGGCAAGTTCTTAATAGCCATGTGACTTTCCATTGCACCTGGAGTAATAACTGGAGGCAACAGACTCCAACAGGTACATGGGCAGGCAGATGACATAAGTGGGGATCATGGATACAAAATTTTTTGTGACCCTATGAAAGAAATCAGATTTGGCTTACAGCGCAATTTCCAAAATACACCCATCGCACACAAGCTAGACAACCTACCCAGTGTCCTCGGATAGGCTGGTGGAGCCTGGAAGTGAGGAAAGGACTGCTCATCATGCTGGGTCGCACGTCACAGGACTTTGCTCAGCCTGCCGTAAGCCCAGGTCTCATCACCCACCAGGCGTCAGGTGCCAGCCCACCATTCACAAAGACACCCCTTTCTAAGCATCTCCCCAGGAGCGCTTGCTTGGGAAAATGCAGAACTAGGCTGCTGACTGTGCAATCTTGATCTGTTTTTGTTTTACCAGCTTCTTGTCCTTGATAGACACTTTAGTTGTGCTACCCAGATGTAGTGGATTCTCAGGCTCCACTTGTCTCTATTTTGCTTATTCTGTGAACTCTGCTTCCATTTATGAATTTCCTGCCTTAACAAATGTCATCAGTCCAGGCAGCACCAAGCATAGCCAAGCCACACCTTCAGGGACAGTGCTGTGTGACTGCCACTCTCCGTCCCCAGGATGGAGCCTAACAAAGTCACCCCAGCCTGGCCGTGCCCGCTCCCAGGGAGAGGCACGGAGCTCCACAAAGCCCGTCTTCACTATAAGCAGAAACAATTTCTCCTGGAGTTGCACAGAGAGCGGATTTTCTTCCTCCAAGTAAATTATTGTCTTTCATCATTAGTAGGTTAATCGCTGTACCTGAAAGGCCTCAAAGACTCTATTTAAAGTGTGGGTGACATCACCAAAGCATTTCAAACCAAAAGAATTTGAGATGGTTACAAAAAGCGTTTTCTCAACTAAAAACATAATAGCTCATAAAAAGTGATACTATTAAAATGAGAATGCGTGTGGATTTCAAGTGCCTTTCCCTCCGCTGGAGGTCATGGCTGGAACCTCAGAGAATGGAGGAGCCTGTGGAGTTCAGCAGGACAGCCCAGCCGCCTCGCAAATGAGCCTGAGCCCACGTAGATGTCCACGCTGAGTTATTAAGGCTAATTTATGAATTCGTTTTTCCAAGTCCCTACTGAGGCTTTAGTCAATGTGTAAGCATGCAGTTCCCTCAGAACCCTCAAACTCAATTTGCCCACTATTAATTTGGAAATGTCATTTTCCCCCCTTTTCATGGGTTTATTGTTTCCCCAATTTCATTGCCAATTCCTTGAAGCCCAGTTTTACAGCTTCTCTATTTTAAGCATCGGCCATTAAACATTTATTATCCTGCCTTACAGTAATCATTTAATAAGGGTTATTAACGATTAGTATTTTAATGCATTAAAGCTGTTAAGGTGTTTCTCTAAACACATAAATTTATTAAGAGTGATTTTGGCACAGGGGAAAATTCCGATTTTAAAACTTATATTCGTTACCAAACACATAACTCAATGTTTCAAATTCCTCCAGAAAATTATCCAATCAATCGCATTGCCCTTCATAAATAACTGAATGGATAAATAACGGTTGAAAACTGGAGTCCAAATTAGATGGCAAAAAGAACACTTTTTTAAATGTTTGGACCTGAATCAGTTTCAAACATATGAATCCATTTTTTTTTAATTCTGCGTGACAGCTAATACAATACATCCCCTTTGTTTACCATCATTCACATTTCTGCTACTTGTGAAGTGTGCTTACCTCCTACCCATTCAACAAATGTTGATGGCACCTCAACTGTGTTTCAGGCAGTAAGCAAGACGCTGAGACACAAAGATCGCTTACACATAATCCCTGCCCTCAAGGAATTCATACACTCGTGGGGAAAACAAAGGAGTAAACTACTCATCTATTAACTCATTTATTCTAAAAGATATGTATTGGGTGCTTACTATATGCCCAGAGCTCTTGAAAGCATGTGAGATGCACCAGTGAACAAAAGAGATAAGCTCAGACACCGGAGAACTTTCATTCCAGCGGAGGAGAAAAGGAAGTACTGAAACAGCATAACAGTGGAGGATAAAAACTGAACATGGTAAGGGGGACCCAGAGGGCTAGGTGGGGGAGGGTGCGATCTCAGGCGAGGTCCTGTTGAGAAGTGGCATTTGAGCCAAGACCAGAAGGAGTCGAAGCAGCTGGCCACATGGATTATCTGGGGAAAGAGTTTTCCAGGCAGAACAGGGGCCGGCGAACTACAGCCCATGGGCCAAAGCCTACCGGCTGGCTATAAATAAAGTTTTATGGGTACACAGCCACGTGTCCATGTGGGCTTTGGAGATGGCTGCTGTCATGCTAAGATGGCAGAATTGAAAAGCTGCAATGGAGACTACATGGAATGCAAAGCCTAAGACATTTATTCAGAAAATAAAATACTGCAATTTATGATTTGAATATTCGAGCATTTCTTGGTTAGCACGCTGTTATGGGTTGAATTGCACCCACCCAAAATATACGTTGAAGTCCAAACCCCCAGGACCTGTAAATGTGGAAATAGGGTTATTGCAGATACAATTAGTTAATATGGGATCATTGGAGTAACGTGGGCCCCTAACCCGATATGCCTGGTGTTCTTCTGTGAAGATGGCCACCTGAGGACATAGAGACCCACAAGGAAGAGACCATGTAAAGACAGAGACAGAAACTGGAGTGATGCTGCCACAAGCCAAGGGACCCCCACAGCCACCAGCAGCTAGAAGAGTCTCCTGCCCTCTGAGCCCCCAAGAACACCTTGACTTTGAACTCTGGCTTTCACAACTCCGAGATAACAAATTTCCGTTATTTTAAGTCACGCAGTTTGTGGCACTTTGTTCTGATAGCCGTAGGAAACAGACACAGGCACTGTCCAAAATGCCACTGAAGGTGTGGCTTGGTCAAGGAGAGCTGTTCTGTGGCTGGCTGCTGCCCGGCTGGAGGTTTAGGCAGGAAGGTGCCCAGCGCAGTGCTGGCACAGGCAAACAGGAAACATCAGTGACTGCCACACCGGTAATATCATGAGTTCACCCTTCATCAAGGTTAAGTAATAGAATTATGGACAAGGGCTGCTTCCGTGTATAAGCACGTTGTCTACAGTTTAATCACAAGCAGTGAATCCAAACCCCAAAATGTTGTTGCCCACAGTTAGTAGGTGCTATCCTCCTAACCTGCTGAGATAATATCCTCCTGCTGAGATAATTCTCTTTCCCAGACACAAAAATGTTGAAAAAACTGGAAAAAATGTCCAGAACAAAGACATGAGCTCTATTTATCATAATATGTGAGCAGCTGTTAGCTGAATGATAGCCTCCCAGTGGCCCTGAGTCCTGCTAACGCATAGAGGGACCACAGATTGGACAGGTCCTGAATGTGACCGGGGGACCTGGATGTGGCAGCAGCAGAAGGGTCAGGAGAGGCCGGCCTCAGAGGGGACGGCAGGTGGCAGGGACGCATGGGGGAGGCATGTCAGTGCCAGGGCAGAGGGAGAAAGAGGAGGCTGCTGGTGGCAGTCGTTCAGGAACCAGAGAGCAAACAGTTCACCCATTCACTCCGTCAGCAGACATCTCTGCACTGCCTACCACGTGTCACACATCCCATCAGGCTGTGGGACTCCACAGTAATCACCTCCATTTACTGAGCACTAACTGTGTGCAAGACACTCACATTCATCACCTCTTCATTGTCTCAATTCGTTCCCACCACAGCTGGGTCAGGTGGCTAGTTATCTCCACTCTGCAGGTAAGGAAACCGAGAATTGGAAGACAACTCAGCATCCTGAAGCTGAGTGTTGACTCACCCTTAGGTCTTTCTCCTGCCAAAGCCTCCACCCTGTACCTATGAGCTGATGCCATGCGTTATACCAGACGGAGCACGGTCCCTAACCACGGTGGTGGGGCTATGACATCGAGAGGAGAAGAAAGCGAACAAGGGAGTGCAGAGAGGGAGGCACAGGGGAGATGAGCAGATGCCCGGGCTCCTTGAGGACAAAGGGCATGAAGAGGTCCAGGAAGGCGTGTGGCTGGAGCACAGGACCCTCGGAGGATATGAAGACATGAGCAGGAGGACGGAGTGGGGCGCAGGGCGGGGAATCTAGGCCGAGGACCCAAGGCAGGGAGGAGGGGCTGGGACTGAAAGTGGAGTCAGATCACGAAGCGCCTGCTAAGGCTGGCGAAGGTGCTCAGGCTTATCCTGAAAACTGGTGGCCGGGGCTGAATTCAAGAGGATATTTTGTCCGTACTCAGCTGGTTTTAAAAAGAGTTAATTATCAGCATGATAAAAGCAGAGATTTCACAAGAAAATCCAGATTTCTGACTTCCTTAGAAAAATCAGATGCCCTGGCCACCATGGCCGTGCACTGCCCAGGGCGCAAGGTGGCAGAAAGGTCCTGGCCACCCTGCCTGGGCACTGCTTTTGGCCACCGTTCCCAACACCCCGGTGTGCACCCACCCCCCTTCTCTCATTTCCATTGACTAACTGGCCCCCGTGGTTGTCACCCCTTTGTACACAATCGGGGGCTTTCTAAAGATGCGAAGAAGAAGAATGTGATCAGATCAGTATTGTAGAAAAATTCATCTGCTCATAGATAAGGGAGTTGCCTGGGATACGCAGGGAGACTGTGCATTCATTCCTCCGTAAGCATTCATTTTTCCGCAGTCACTTATTAGACACTGTTGAGCAGTAGCAGGCTCTATGCCTATCCAGGAGTGAGCGAGACCAATGCAGCCTGATGTGGGACTAGTTTTCTAGAAAGAGAGGCAGAAATCAATAACCAAATAGATAATCGATTAGGTGATGACAAATAGGGATTCCTGCGAAGAAGGAGGTGGGATGGCGGCTCCTCAGGCAGGATGATAAGGGAAGGCTGCTCTATGAAGAGACAGGTACTCGAAACCCTGGACCTCATCCCAGCCCCCCAAGGCAACATGGATCTCGGAAGACTCACTAACAAGAGGTACACATCTATTGTCACATACTCGACAGCTTCCTTTACCTTCTACCTGCCTGTAGCTGCTGCCATGTAGATGGCAGGCACTGCCAGAGGAGTGTGCGAATGCCAAGAGTTCTTCCAGGTTCAGGATGGCCACCTCGACCTCTCTGGGGACCCTGGTGACGGGCAAAATGGGCACTCACGTATGGGACCAAAAAGGCAGCCAGCTGGTGGCCCAGTGTTACATCAGATGCTGTAGGTGAGTTACAGAGAGGGCTGAGAACGTGGCAGATAAAAACGCCACAGGAAGAGCTGAATTGGCGGCTGTGTTCACGCCATATGGACAGGACACTGACAGCCACCTTATGGGTCTCATGGATCAGCAAACTTCCCCTCCGCGACCTAGGGACTTTGAGCATGGGGCGGGGAGGCTGTCAATAAACAGTTGTCTAACCTTTAAAAACAAAAGTGGGTGGGGGAGAATGTCTCAGGTGGAGAGGGCAGCCTGGTGGTGGTCCAGAGCGGAAGAGGAGGTGGGTCATGGGGAGCAGCTTGGCTGAGAGGGGAGCAGATGAGGTCCCTAAGGTCCCAGAGCCAAGCCATGGGAGGGAGCAGGCAGTTTCTTTTCTCCGAAGACAGAAGGCCTTCAAGGCTGTTAAGCCTGGGACCGGCATGACCTGGTTTACGGTGCTGAAGGATGCCCCTGGCTAGTTTGTGGACAACAGGTCATAGGGGGCCTGATGCAGCATTTCAGACGAGAACTGAGGACACCTTAAACAGGAGCAAGCAGCGCAGCAGGAACCCAGAGGGACCCCTCCCCGCCCCTTCCTGTTCCCCACTAAGCGCTGCTCAGGACAGATCTGCATTTGTTGGCTTCCGTGCCTTGCTTCTCAATCAGTCGAAAATGCAGGAGAACATCATGGCATCATTTATATGATGGGTCTCTAAAATCACCAAGGGAAACTAGAGCCTCCCTGGACACTGCAGAGCTAAGGGTGTTGTTTAGAGCTTGTTTGGGTTTCTTGATTTGTTCTTGTCTCATTTAAGAAAGAAGAAATCTGAGCATTTTTATGAAAAGAGAGCAGTCATCATTAGAGAGGAAGAA
>NW_017731724.1:749360-751321 GCF_001890085.2 Hipposideros armiger
TCATTGCTTAGTGAGCAGATGACCAAGTTCTAGCCCAAGACTAAAGGGAAGTCTCCTGGGGGTTTCTGATTTCTTAAACAAACAAACAAACAAACAAACACAGGCAGACAAACAAAAGACACAAGGAATGTGGCTCTTCTGCCTCTGGATATTGTCAAATCTGGATGCAGGACCTGAAACTGCATCAGTGAATTTCCATCCAGGAGTAGGGCTGGCCTGAGGACCAACCTGCCAGGACCGAGGGTGCAGGGCAGAGAGAGCCGGACTTGGGTACTCACAGCTCGAGCCAGTGAAGTAAGCAACTCTGAAGATGCCCAGCCCAACCTCCCAGTTACAGGACTTGATACCGTTTTTTAAATTGGTCATGCTATTTGGAGCTACCAATAGCCACAGAGTTTCTTTTACAGGGTCTGAAAATTTCACGAAATGCTAATCATTTCCTTTTTTGAGATATATAATAATGAGAAAACGCACATGAGTCTACAGATATCTTTGACACAACATCAAATTTTCTAAATTTCAAACAAGAATATTTAAAAAACAGCTTAAGTTCGATGAATATCAACATGGACCCTATTACTACCATCCACGGTGTTGGGAATATCACTTCCCTTTCTTTCACCAAGGAGCCATATAATGCCCTTCCACACGAATTACAAAAAAACATAACATTTTGATTTCTTTCGAAAAGGAAGAACTGGCTTTCCTTTAGAAACTGTGACCGTTTGCTTGCGCGCACCTCGGGCCACACGAGAGGGGACAGTGGAGTGACGGGAAGACTCACCGTTGAGCCACTTGGAGTTGTACTGGGCAGTGCGGAGTGGAGGTAAGATGCCCAGGCTTCGGTAGATGGCAGGGTCGCGCCCCGGGAAGTCCATGGCCGTCGCAGCGTACAGCTCCCCGCCGGCTGTGAGGAGGGCCGTGGAGTTGTGCTGGGGACTGTAAGGGCAGCGGGCCATGCCGCTGATCTGATCATGGATCTCCGTCAGGTTACTCAGCTGTGGATGAGGGCGAGAGAGAGAGAAACCAATTATCCCCGGGAAAGCCCCGTGATAGTGTGAATGGACTCTGCCGCCTGAATGCAAATGGAGCCCGTGTGACAAGCTCTCTGGGGCTTGTGATGAGACACGGCAAATCCACACTCCGGCTTGGATGAAACTGCGTGCTGTGGTCATGGTCAGAGAACCCACGAGTTCATCTCCCTCGCCATCCCTTTAGAGTTACAGAACCTCATCCTATCCAATGCTTGCAAAATATGAAGATGGCTGCATATGGTTCCTACTTATGATGCACGGAGCAGAGCAGGTTTCTCCATTTTAATAAAGAAACCAAGTCCAATACTAATAGAAGAATAAACCACAGTAAAGAATTATGTACAAGTATATCAATATAAGTGAATGGGCGTATCATGACCAGCCCAGAACTGTGTCCACACACAAGGACCTGTGGATATTTATAGCATCACGTAGGCAAAATTTCCAAAACTTTATTTTTCAGTTTTCAGAGCAACAACTCCATATCTTGCCATGGTCTGGTAGGAATCCAGCCTCTTAAATGCTGAATCCCCGACCAATCACTGGAGGAAACAAGGTCTCTGGGTGGTGGAGGGTCTTTGCCCCACCTGTTTCTTCACTCTTACCCAAGAGGCGCAGAGCAGAGGGGTCAGGCCGGGAGACTGAGATGCGCTGCCTGCTCTACTGGCAGCCTTGTAGCCCTGGGCAAGTTACTCGAACTCTTTATGCCCCGGGCTCTTTTATAAAGTGGGGACCCAAAGGATAACCACTGCCCTGGGGCAGATGTGAGGATTAAATGACTGAGTTGACATCCAGCTCTCAGAACAGGGTGTGGTACCTGGGGAATCTCTCTGTGAGCATCACTTCTTATCCTCCTCCTCCTCCCTTTATTTCCAGTAACTGAACGTTAATTTGAAAATAATGAACAGTAAAAGCAGACGACAGAGT
>NW_017731724.1:753590-754854 GCF_001890085.2 Hipposideros armiger
GCGCTTGCTGCACAAAGTTCTGACCTGATGCGACGCTTGTTATTAGAGCACCATTGGGGGTTCAATGTGGAAGGTAGACTGGAAGCAGGGAGACTGCCACTCGGGAGACAGGTAAGGACACCACATCCATAATTCAGTCCCACATCGTTCCGTGCTGGACCAGGTAGGAGGTGTGAGAGGGCTAAGCCAGGACCCAGCAAACCAACGAGATGTGGGGACTAAACAACCACCTGGCCCAGAAGGTGCGGCATGACGGCAGGTTGGTTTGAATCACACTTTGCCCCAAGTCAGGGCGATCTGGACTTAATGGCACAGCAATGCTCCTGTAGCCAAATGGAGGCCCAGCCTCCATGAAATGTGGATTTGTCACAGCTCAGTCTGCTGCACGGCCTGAATGTGAAGATGGAAAGAGCTAAGCTATGCGAATTTGCTTCCTAATGTGAAGTAAAATGTCAAGGGTAGAGAATTCTCCTAATACTATTACTAGCAATAATAGTGACAAATTATCATTGGCTGCTAATCTGAAGACACTTAAACTGAGGAGAAAAACAAAACGCAGAATGAAAGACCCACATTAACTATCAGAAGAATTAAGAAATGAGTGTAAACGGTAGACAGTAAATTGGCTGAGAAAGGTGCCCCAGATGGGGAGCTGTGTTTTATTTTGTTCTGCTTCTGCGTTATAACTGGGGAGAGGGCAGGAGAGTTCGAGAGAGAAAGAAGTGAGTAGGCCTTTGCAGCACCACACTGCTATCCCTTCCCAGGCTCTGGGAGCGGATGGGGGATCACAGGAGGGGCACGGTGGGGCCACCACCTCAGGAAAGCAGAGGGCCACCAGGTTTGCAAAGAAAGGATCAAGGTGAGGATGGAAGCACAAAGCCTACGCTTGTCTGAGGGCGAGTCCAAACCCACAGCCTGGAGAACACAGGGCCAGAGGGCTTGCTGCCTACACAGCTAAAACAGACACAAAAATGACACGAGAATAAAAAGTGAGATGGAAAATTACACACAGTGGAGAGAGGTGGACTTGGTTTGTTTTCTGTTGCTACTTTTAGAAGCCTTTCAAGAATGAGTCAAGATGTAAAGAACTTTGTGTTTGTTTTATTTTAAGCAAGAGACTGACACCAGACAACAGTGCCAGAGCCAGTCCCACCCAGTCCCCAAGTCCCTAACCATGAACTCAGTCAAGGGTAAGTTATTCCAAAGAAATCATCCCAGTTGATAAGGTGTGATCCCAAGGCTGAATTCTACAGACCTGGTGAAA
>NW_017731724.1:755226-758633 GCF_001890085.2 Hipposideros armiger
GGGAATACCCCAGGTGCCTCTGTTATCTGAGAGGGTCACGTGCCCTTTTGTCACAGATGGGCTTCCCCTACCTCGGTGAGTATGTGGGAAGGGGTAAACGCGAGGAACCAGGACAATCAGACACGGAGGCTCCTGCAGTCCATTTCTACAAGCATGGAGGAGGGCCCGACTATGGAACCCAGAGTTGCTTATGATAAACGGGGCCCACGGAGGGTAATATTCTAGATGAGTCCAGTATGCAAGGTGGGGTGGGACAGGGTAGAGGAGGGGCGGGGAGAGTTCTGTGTGTCACCAGCAAGGTTAGGTCAGGGTGTGCCCACTCATTGTGTCCTGTGGGGGCAAATGATATTTTTGTGTTTTTTCTGAATTGTCAAGAACTGAACTCATGTGCCCAAGCGTCTGGATCAGCTCATCTCCGACCCTTCCTATTCTTATTCCCTTGGAAGTCTTCTCAGTTTTAATTTACAAATGGCTTCAACTGATTCTAGAAGCTAACTGGATGTAAATCCTAAACAAAGAAATATGTTTTAAATAATAACTTCATGGGTTTGTTTTTTTGTTTTGAAGAGCGATTGGGACAAGTTCAAACAAAACAATTGAAAAACACAGAACCAGAAGAAAGTGGAGGTACTTAGCTTTTGAACAGAAGATACATTTAGGAATGAAAGAGTCAGAATTAAGAATGAAAGGAAAGGATCTGAGTGAAAGGCTTTGTAATAGTCAGTCCCTTCCTGGGGTGATCCTGAGACCCAAATCATGCTGTAGAAAATCTCCTGGTAAACTCCTTTGTAAGCCCATGCGGCAAATGTGGCCTTCCTGTGGGTCAGCTGAACTTGCTAGGACTGCTTGGAATCACCTGTTTTAAGATACAAGCACAATGCAGAAATCCCCTTAGGAGATTCTGTTATAGGTTTCTCTTAGAAGTCAGCTCATCTGAATGTCTTTGAGTTCTTTTTTCTCATCTCAGATTTTTCCCCCTTTATCTCACTTCTGTACCTTGAAAATGGTTTAAGGGGATTTAACAAATTCTGGCTTTCTAAGAAGTCACAGTGTTCATTTCCAAGGCCACTAGCAGCCTGCCAGCCCATGGCTTGTGTTGCTGATAATGAGCGTCATCTATCTGCATTCTGATAATGCCACTCAGACATGAACATGACGCAGGTGTGCCTGCGCTCCTGCAGGCGGGTCCACCTGTCCTTGACTTCTAGGCAATTCCTAGGTGAATTGAGAGGCGAGGTGCACAGTTGCTGACTCACTGAGAGCTTTTAGAGGAGGCCAGTGAGTGCTCACTGGGTCTCAGGGATGTAAGGTCTGGCCTAGAAGAGCAAACACGTGTTTTAGGACCATTTTCGTAATGAATGAACTGGTTTTGCCTTACAGCATTTCATCATTTTCTTTTCAAACAGTGATGTTGTGCTTGAAGACTGTAACCTTAGAAAGAATCATTGAAACAGGGCAGATGCCTCAGCAACACCCAGCTTACTACCAAACCCATCAATTTTAGGGAGGAGAGGGGAGGGCTGGGAGCCTGACAGCCTTTATGTTAATCACAGCACTCCCACGGAAAGCAGTGCGGTCTGTCTCTTAACGATGCATTACCTTTGTGAGTATCTGAGGAGCAATTTAGAATAATTGCATGTGACTTCTGGGTAGCACGTACACCACCAGAGTCATGATTACCAGGTGGATTTTGAAAAACCATATGATCCAATCAGATTAAATCTATATATATATATATATATGTATAAGGCATATATACATGTGTTCCATATGTATATACATGTATACATATTACAGTATACATAAATATATAGACATGCTATTATATCTATATTTATACATATAAATAGAGACATAGACGTATATGCCTATAAATATATAGATGTGAATATACACACATGTATATAAATATATTTAAATTATGTTATCCAATATATAGCGTATTAATACATTAAAATATAATTTATATATATATTTACATAATACGGGTATTTTCAACTGAGTTGACTCCATGGGAAATTGTTTGGGAACCTCAATTTAAAAAAACAAAATTTGGCACATGTAATGTGCACAGTCTGTCAGTATCCAATCCCAAGCATCCTCAGTGTTTGAAGCAATCGTACAGGACAAAGGCAGGCGTGTAGCTTGCCACGGGTATTGATGAACTCATAGCTCTCGGATATTGGCAACCTGGGTGCAGATGTCCTGTTTCACTCCCTGCACCACGGGGTTCCCAGGCAGGATGGCCTCTCTGTTCTTCTCTCACTCATGTGGCGTTCACCTCTTTACTCGCACAATGTGACCACTCGGGAGCCGGACCACAGGATACAGAGCAGCGAACAATACATAGAGCCCTGGATTCTAATCAAAACTCTCCCACTAGCTAGCAAAATAATTCTAGGAACTTGGTGTTAAAAGTGCCGAAATGAGATCATGAGCAAGAAACTTCTGAAAATTATAAAGTGCACAAAGCAGCTCTTTCATTCCTTTAATAATCAGTTGTGTTTCCTTTGTNTTTTGGCAAATTCTAATTGCAATGCTTTTGGTGGTGGTGGTGGGGATTTTTATTTTTAACTGGAAACTTTGCTTGACTAGTAAAAATCAACAAATAAATAAGAACTTGAGCTACACAAATGAAAGCTTCAGGGATGAAAGGAGACCCTCCTTAGAGAGTCGATGGGCCCAGCTGCAACCAGTTCACCAGAAATGATGTTCATAGAGAGAATCTAATTGCTGCTCTGGATTAGGAAAGCAGTTCATGTCACCCTTTGGAAGCACAGAGTCCTTCAGCTCCTGGAGAAACTGGGTGAGGATGTTTCCTCCTCTACAAGGGAGTCTTTAGAAGGGAATCTGTGATGGTCAGTTTGGCTATATTATTCGATCAAACACTTGTGTGTGGGGTGTGTGTGTGTGTGTGTGTGTGTGTACACAGAGGGTGCCAAAAAAATGTATACACATTTTAAGAAAGGAAAAAACTGTATTAAACTTAGGCTGATGGTAACCACTTTAAGCACCTTTTGTAACTGCAGAAGTCAAATGTGACTTGTATTCATCTTTGGTTATCAGTATATATTGAGCACTATAATTTTAATAGAGTTTTCTCCTTTCTTAAAATATATATACATTTTTTGGCACCCTCTGTATATGTACACACATACATATAAATATGCATAAGCAATAGGTCTAAACCAGTGCTTCTCAATCAGAGGCAACTTTTAGAAATCTTGTTTGTCGTCACATATGTGGGGAGGTGAGCTATCTAGTGGGCATAGGTCAGGGATGTTGCTAACCATCCTCTGAGATCCAGGAAAATCCCCCTCTCCCCCTCCATATGCACCCAAAGTGATTATCTAGCCCAAAAGTTTTCATCAATAGTGCTGAGGTTGAGAAACTCTGTTCTATATAAT
>NW_017731724.1:761413-762623 GCF_001890085.2 Hipposideros armiger
AAAAACTATTAGAAATAGTTTAGAAACCTATTGAAATTTAATTATATAAGGTATGGTTATTTCCAGTTCTTTATATGATTGAGAGTTGTGATTAGGATTAAATCAATACATCAAATATTTATTCAGCTTGACAAAAGATGGTTTTTTTCTAAAAATTAAAAAGCAACTCCTTGGAGAATAGAAATACATTTAACACTAGTGCTTTAATAGAATGTTTGTATTTTCCTGGTATTACATGTCATCCAGACTTGACATGAAGCCATACCGTGCGGTTGGTGCAAACTGGTGTGAAAGCATTGGTCCCACAGGTAAATAACCGGTCACCACCCACCAGAAGCACCCGGATGTAGTTCTGACATTCCTCCTGAAAAAAAAAAAGAAAAAAAATCACAAAAAAGATGTTAACGAGGCCTGAGCACAAGGGGAACAGTGAATCTGAATACATTTTATTTGGCTAATAAATTTAATTGACCACTATAAAACAACAACAACAACACAACTCTTTGATATTTACCAACAAGTAACAGCAAAACAGTTAAATAACCTGATGTCTTTTGTTTAAGAGGACATTTATGAAGATAAATATGTGTTCAGTTGAAACCTCAAAGCCTGTGCCTTCTTTTGATGAATGTGTCATCATTTTGAATTGTATCTGATAACAGTGCACACCCTAAATTGCCTTTGACACGTACTAGGAAAATAAATAAAAGAAAACTATGCTCATGAAACAGTGTCTTAGAAAACTTCCCAGGACTCAAAAAAAAAACCCACACCTGGCGAATGGGAATGTTTCTCCAAACGTGAAGGGCACGTGCGAAACTATATACAAACAGTAGGAAGTTTTATGTAAAGTTCTGAAACTGCATTACACATGTAGCAAGAATCTATTGACATTTTTTATTCTTTGATGGACAAATAAAAATATAACTAACAAGGAAAGGATGTCTGAAACAGAGGGGAGGAAAGCCCAAACTGAGGGATGACCCGGAGTTGAATCTTTCTTGTAGTTGCAAAGCATTCATAGAAAATCAGGGGCAAGGTCATAGGAAAGTAGCACATGGGCTCTGAGCATTTATGGATTAGATAGTCTGGTAGACCCTGTGCCGGAGCTCACAGCCTAGGCCAGGGGTCGGCAAACTGCAGTTCACAAGCCACATGCAGTACGTTCTATCTCAAAAGTTTGCCGACCCCTGGAAGAGCCAATCTTAAA
>NW_017731724.1:769717-775678 GCF_001890085.2 Hipposideros armiger
CCCTGGAGAGGACAGAACAGGACAATTTGGGGTGTCTGAGTTATAAATCCAGGGGTTCGCACTGATTGGACAAGTGGCACTTGGCTGGGCTGTGCGTGTGTCCCAGGAGCTGGGCTCGGCCTGTCAGCTGATGGTTTCTGTGTCAGGTGCCATTTTAAGAAAGCAACAGAGAAGCTAAACAGGGAATGGGGGCTAGTGAAGGGGAACGGAGTGCGCCAGTCAGCAGCCCTCTCAGCTCACCGCCCTGGGAACAGCCCTGCAGCACTGCCCAGACTGACACCTTTGTAAACCAATCACATCACTTTGTGCCCATGAGCTTCCAGAGCCGGGGTTCTGCGGCAAAACCGGATTGCTTCAACAGAGCACTGGTTGTTCAGAATGTATGAGTTTGTCAGTAGACTCCATGCAGCCAAAAAGAATATGGGAACGCTCTCTCTCAGAGTACTGGCACTTGAAATCTATCTTCATCTGGATTAAGATATTCATCTTAAAAAAAATCCCATTCCCAAACGCAGCTTGAATCAATGTATAATTACTGAGATATGCCATCCCATTCTCAACCCATTAAGACCGGAGACACGAGGAACCTAACAGGTGATTTTATTTGACAAAGTTGGTGTTACTCATTTTTCTCTGTGTCCTGGGAAAACTCAATTAAGTGTAGTCCCCATTGGTCCCATCTGAGAATCCAGCACATTACTTAATGGGCATGAAAAATAGCCATTGCTGCATGGTATCTGATTTTTACTTGGTTAATTGCTAAACACCAAACAACCAGTGATCACTGCTTAAGGCAAAACACATGGCAGAAGCCACGTTTTCCCCCTAATAGTAATAATCTACTAGTAATATGCTACCACACTGATTCTTTTAAAATTATTGACTTAGACTATTAGTAGGAGAAACCTGGCCCCTTGAGGAATCAATCAAGCGCTTTCCTTTAACATATAAGGAGACTGAAGTCCATACAGGGGAAGGGGATTAACTCATTAACTTTTCAAAAGTCTGTGAAATAAATCAGTGTGATCTAGATGAAATATGAAAGCACTCTTAGGGAGAACAAAATTCAAAATGGACAATATAAAAGTTGCCGATACCATTTACCATCTGGGGAATTCAAGCCGGCATCTCAGCCAGGTGAATGTCTGGTTATTTTGGGTTGTCATGACCGGATGGGAGGAATTACTAGCATCTAGTAGGTAGAGGCCAAGGATGCTGCCAAGCACATGACAATGAGGAGGGCTGACCCCACAGCAAAGTGTGACCAGCTGCAAACATCAACAGTAGTGACGGCAAAACAGCTTGGATTGAAGCTCACCACCCAGGTGGGGGCCTCGCATGTGGGTTCACTCACTAGTAGAGTGAGTTCAACACCCACCACGCGCTGTGTCCTGGGCCCCACCAGAAACCACCTGGCCCTGCTTGTGGTTCAGGGGAGTGGGCCGGATGACTGAAATGCCACATGACAGGGTGAGCACAAATAGCTACTGATAAGCCAGGCAGTGGGGGGGCGAGGGGGTCAGGCAGGAGTCCCTGAGGAGGGGGGACACACAGGCCCTGGGACATGGGTGAAGAGGCAGCATGCAAGGTGGGGAGTGGTTACGAAGGGGCCCCAGGAAAGGACAGGAGTGCATGATCACGTCACAGGTCTGGGGCTGTCAACCACACATGTCCAGAGACAGTGGATGTCAATAAAGTCCATTGCTGGGTTTCCCAAAACTGAATTGTGCTGACTGGGTTATCCACAGACCCAGAAAGAAGGACACACAGAAGGAAGGGCCAAAGGACCATAAGGAAGAAGAAAAGTAGAAAAAGGAGAGAAAAGGAGAGAAAAAGTAAGAGGGAGGGAAAAGTGTGGGGAGAATGGAGGTTAGCAGCCCAGGGACCCTGGAAGGCACAGATGTCACCAGGCAAAGGGGACAATGTTGGTGTTAGAACCAGGGAAAGAAAGGCTACTGCTTCCCATCAGTGAGTGAACCTTGCTAGCAGAAAGCAAGCCAGTTTTCTCCACCATGGCCCCAGGTAAATCTGATCCCCCCATTTCATTCCCTCAGCGGGTGGTCTCATTGGAAGAATCCTGTGCTCTGGGACTGAGGAGGGAAAGTAAACAATACATCTGCATATCAAGACATGTGCACATTACAGGAAGGAGAAAGGGACATCTAGAAAGGGCCTTTTCAAAAGTTTTATACATAAGCTATACAAACTCAGTCAGGTTACAGAGGTAAAGAGATCTATTATGTACTGATTTATTTACTTCCGGGGTATGTTAAGAGACAGTGTTTCGATTCTTTGTAATGTGCTGCCACTTTTGAATCTTCTTGTGTCTCTGATGATTTATCTCACAGGCATTTTCTGAGGTTAAAGATCTTTCAGTAAATAGCCTTCGTCAATGTCTGCCTCTTTTTCTTTTTTCTTCGTCTCAAAGTGTTCCCCTGGCTAAGATTGCATTGTTTTCCCTCTCTTCTATCTTCCTAGTTCTATATTCAGTTTGGGGAATCCCAACAACCAAGTCTGCTGAGACCTGCCTCTGTGTCTGACCCTCAAAGCTGTTTACTTAACAGACAGAAACAAGCAATGCAACTGGACAAAATCAAGCGCCTAAGAGTCTTTTACAAACACAGATGGCGTGAGGCCCTTTGACTAGCCTGTCTCCATTTGCGGTATTTCCCTCCAGCTCCTGGCCCTGGGACCACACTTGGCACTGTGAGCCCTCTTTGCTGCTCTTTGCGGATGTGCTTTCTTCCATAACCCAAAATGATTCACGTTGGAAAGCCCACGCTCCAATCAAGGAAGACGGTCACTAACAGAACGCCACACAATGAGCCTACGAAGCAGCGGCAGAAGCCTGTCCTCACCAAGGTCCAGTATCATTTTCTCAGGGACATAAGACTTCCTCAGGAGAAGCAATCAGCAGACACCTCTCATTGAGCCAGCAGCGGTGTGGAGGTACCCCTGCCATGTGCACAGCTGCTCAGGAAATGCGTTTCCAGCTTTAGCTGTAACCCGCTCTTTCCTTGGGAACTTGGGGTTATATGAGATTTTCTGATGATGAGTGAGTGTGTGTTTTAAAGATATGTTAAGAGAAACTATGAAGAACTCTCAGATCATGTTTGATATCACATTTTTATGTTTCATGTAGTTCCTTTCCAGAGTTAGCTCTCAGGCATGATCGGGGGGAAATTAAAATACTGTTTCAAGAATCCAGGCCCATATTTTTCTAAGTGATAACATAACCAATTAATTTCACAGCTGAGTCTAATAGCTGAGAGTGCCGAGTTGATCTCCTCTTACGTGAGGAATCTTTTTGGGGAAAGTGATGGTTGTCAATCTTAATTTGATGCTAAGACCTTGAGAATTTACTGAACATATATTTTGAAACTTGCTCTTTTTACATGGCTTCATAATCAGGAATAACCTTCCCATTCAAATGCTTAATGTACCGCCCTTCAAAACGGTGCTGACCATCCCTAACGGCGTCTTCCTTACCTTCGATTTGCCCTTACTGTAACAGGCCTTCTTGGTGGCTTCATCACACTCCCACTCCACAGCCTATGGGAAACACCAAAATGACAGCAACCGTTATACCTCTGACTGAATAAAAGGGAAAAACTAATAAAGACGCCGGTAACAAGATGTGGAACTGTGGGCGCACATGACATGAGCATTTTCAAACTAATATAGAATTTGCACCAAATGCACAAAATTCAGTCATATGGGTTTATGTTTAGCTTTAAAACTGAAGCGCTTTAAAGGACTCACCCCATAATTATTATGTTCAAGCAGTGATCGTGGGATGCTTAGACCTAGTCACTGTCAGAGAGACACATGCAATGAGTTGGTGGCTAACACACTGATTACAGAAATTACCACTTTCGTGAAATCACAGAATAAATAGACCCATAGCATGCTTCAAAGGGAAGCCTTGAAACACAATGATCAAAATGCTCATGTAGACACTTGTATTTTAGTTTAATAGTATATCATCTATCAATATTCATAGATAATGAAGAAAGAATGATTTTGCCTATCATTACTCCCAAGGTCCATGTATAAATGATGAATAGTCAATAAAATAAATAGCTCATGCAAAAAGCACATCTATTATTTCCCCCCACTACCAGTAATTTTCATACTGTTATCAGCTAGCTCTGACTAAATACTTAGAGCCACAAATTTTAAATATTTTTTCTCAGACTTTCCAAATCTAACTCCTGCTAATCAATTTGATATGCACACTTTCACATCTGACGCCAGCTCACAAATGGAGCCTGTGATTAGTTAAGATAACATACAGCACTTAGTTCACAGGAAGAAACGATGCCTGTAAACATTAATGATCTATATGCTGAGGCTAGGCATCATTTTTTGAACAAATTTAACATCTGAGTTGTTTATCTTTTCTATTACTCTATGGAGTGTGGACTTTTATGGGGTAAAAAATGTTTTTTTCTCCATTCTGTACACCTGTTATTACAATTACGTTCTATCTTACTATTAGAGTTGGATTTCTGAAGTCAGGATTTACAAAGAAATGGTTAAATCATTATCAGAAAAAAATGTAAGCAAGGGGCAACTTTTCTATTGTTGTTAATTTGGACTAATGTCAAATAATAAACTAAAGGAAGCCCCCCAAAACAAACTAATGTCAAATATTATGAAAAAGAATAATGACTTCACTCTTAGTTCTAGAAAGATTTATTTTTTCTAATTCTCCTAAACTTAGGAGAATAACAAAGTCATGTTAACACCATTATCTAATATCTACTCTCCTCCCAGGAATGTTACATAACAGAGATTAAAACATAAAACACTGCATCTTGTATAACTTCTCTTACTTGGCAAATATGAGTCCATAAGAAAAGTATTCTAGAGAGAACACTTCAGTGTCTTTCAAACAGAAACAATACACCACTGTGTTCCCTTGTGCAGAGACTTAGAGATTTTTGTCAGTGTCAACATCTGACAAGAGAATTCGTTAATTCTTTCTGTGATGTTTTCCTGTTCATAATGTTTAATGGCAACAATAAAGTAACAGTTAATCAACATCTCCTGCAAAGAAATGACTTAAATCCCCTGGTACGATGACAAATACTTTCATGAAAAGTGGTGGCACTTCCAGAAAACAGGTAAGCACTCCACATACAGTTGGATAACTATCCCCATGAAGCGCAGATCACATAAATGCATTGCTGTTGATCTCAGTTTCCTTTCTTATACCATATGTCTTTAGAAAAGCTCACTCTGTTTTTATTTAAATAAAGATGCCATGCCTTTGCCCTTACTTAAACGCAAAACAGAATCAGTCCACTATTATATATACTTTTAGCAATACGACTTAGACTTTATATTACCAGAGGGTTCGGTGTTTGATATATCAGAGAAATTAGTGTTATATACTTACCAGGAAAACTCCACGTTAGATAAAGAGGGATACACAGTGGCCCTCACTGGTCTAGCAATAGTGCTCAATGTTAAACAGCAAAACTCTCTTCAGTAAACATTAAGAGCTGTGAGGAGCAGGGTTAGTCCCAGGGTTACGAGAAGAACATTTATCAAATGCCATCAAAATTGTTCAGATCTGTCTGCGAAATGGCAAACAAACAGCTTCCCACAGCTACCTAATGCCCAAGTAGCCTTTGCATTTTCAAGATAAACACTGGCCAAGGATTGGAAGGGCAAAGTGATGGGGAAAAGGACGTGAGAGTTTTCAAAACTATTTCATTACTTTATCCAGTTTTCCAAGAAAGAGCAACTGCTCACACAAGTTTACCAGACAAATAGAAAAAACGACGGCTTGCAGACTTTTCTGAAGATGGTTACTAAAAGCAGCAAAAAGTTACTTTTCTGAGGTGTTTTTATTACAGTATCACCAGCTTTCCAACAATAGTCAAATCCAGAATTAATTAAAGATCATGATTGTATAGTTTTTCTGTGGATTTACTGTCTACCTGCATAAAG
>NW_017731724.1:775939-792100 GCF_001890085.2 Hipposideros armiger
ATCAATGGAACTCTCCTGAACCGGGCCTTACTTCCCAAAGTTACTCATTCCCTGTATGAAATTAGATCATGTTTTGACTTGGTCATATCTTTCTTCATTATACAAGATTTGTTCTAATCAGTTAAACTTTTAATCAAGACTTCTTGCTCTATTCTCAATGGAGGTTCTTTGTTATTCTTTGATGTATCATAATTTTGGAACAAATCCCACTGCTGATTTGGGAAGCCATCGTTCTGATTGACTTCCTTTGAAGACACTTTTCTACCTGCCCAAACCTATCTTTATGACAATGAAAACAAATGCGAAGGCATTCTACCTTTCAGACCTCAATACAACACTCATGATCTAATTTCCCGAGTCTCTGGGCTTTTCAATCTTTAATTTTTGTCATCTTTTGCCTTCTTCCATTGCATGACAGCCCAGTAGAGAAAAGGAACCTTCATTCTCTATTCCATTCTGCATCTAGTCTTCATTATGGTTTTCAGCAGCAGCCATGCTGCAGCAATACTGCCGTTACTTGAATATCCAAAGGCTATACACGGTAGGCAATGGGCTTACCTGCATTTTAAAAGACATGGAGATTCCTATTTTGGTACGAGTGTTGTTTTTTTTTCTGTCTGTAAATACACACAAATAACATCTGTGCTCCTCAACTACTTACAACTGTTTTGCTGTATACAAATGCATTCATTCTCTTTCACAGAGTAAATATTTAGTAAGTACCTACCAAGTGCAAGATGCTGTGCTAGATAATGATTGATGGAAGTTTATAATAAAATAAAAGTGTCTAGACAAGATGATGCTAAATTTGAGTGCGCCAGTGGTCATTTTCATTGTTACAATAGGCATGTTCTTCTCAGATCCACTGATACACCGGAGCCTCCAACACCATCAACTTTCAGGAAGTGACGGTGTTTCAGATGGACCTAAGGGGAGATCGGATAGGCTTCCAGAGTCGTTTTCTATCTGCAGAAACCCTGGGAATGTCAGGAGACACCTTAGCATGCAGCGCACACCTCAGTATCAAGCACACACACGTGCTCAGGGAATCACAAACTGAGTTGAGATCTCAGGAGTAAATCAGGTGTGGGGGAAAACAAAACAAGCGGCTCTTTCTAAGTATGTGTGACACACATATAAACCCACAGCTCTCAGAAGTATATGAACAAAGCTGTGTGTTATCGCATTCCGCGGCGAGAGAAGTTAATTAGACAGGGACCGGCAAAGGCAGATACTATTCATGAAAATGAAGAGAACAAGGTTCTTAGGCAGATGGGCCACTGCTCTTTCAGCAGATGGCTTTGCTAATTAGATACTGGCAAAAGATTATATTAAAAAACAACTAGTTTAATTACACGGTGCCAAAAATTAACAACTACCTGAGGGCTTTCTTTTTTTTATATATGTTTGCATTCATTTTCTTATGTCATGTATTTCTGTGGAACACTGGAGAACGTTAAATTGCCACGGCGATTATAAACAAATTGCCAGGGAATGTGAGGCCATGTCTTTGTTTAAAACAGAAGCAAAACGCAAGTGAATTGGAACCTGAATTAATTGTGATCTTTATGTGACTTGACTGAGTGTCCACCTAATTATCCTGGAGCATAGATATCATCACTAATTACCTTCAGTGGTCACATGTGGCAGGTTCAAAACAAGTGGCATTTAAGACGGAAAGGTGTGCACTGAAACAAAAAAGGGTAAGCAGTCATTTTGGGAGGATTTGTCCAACACTACTCTCTGCCTTTATTTTTTAGTGGATATCAAGTGTATGTGTTCACGTTTAATATTAATTTGCCATAAACTTGCATTTGTGTCCATGTCAAACATAGGCGAGTCCATGTCATTCTCACTGGTAACTTCTGAATCAGAAAATTGGAAGGGACTTTAATTATGTCATCTAACAACTGTGTTTTGATTCTCATTACACTGATATCCTATGAAATTAGAGATACATCTCAACCTTACAGAGCCCCATAAAAATGTATTATAATATTACCATTTTTTAAAACCTTACTTTAAACCTCAAGATTTTCTTTCAGACGATAGTACCAAATCAAACTTCCTTTGATAACTACACAGTGGAGCTCCCAACTTGTTAAATGATCATTGGACCTTTTGAGTTTTTAATTGGGCTTTGTAAATCCAGGGCTGTTTTTCAACTTGAGTAGACAGTGTATTAGATTCCTAGGGCTGCTGTAACAAAAAGTACCACAAACTGCATGGCTTTAAACAATGAAAATGTATTCTCTCTCAGTTCCCAAAGGCTACAAGTCTGAAATCAAAGTGTCCACATGTTTGGTTCCTTCTGGAATCTCCAAGGGAGAATCTGTTTCCTGCCTCTCTTAGCCTCTGGTAGTGGCTGACAATCCTTGGCATCCCTTGGTGAAGCATCACCCAATCTTTGCTCTGTTGTCATATGGTATTTTCTCAGCATGTTTCTGTCCAAATGTCCCTCTTCCTATAAGGACACTGGTCTTTAGATGAAAGCCCACCCTAGTCCAGTGCGACCTCATCTTAACTAATTACATCTGCAAAGACTCTATTTCCAAATCAGGTCACATTCTGAGAACCCAGGTTAACACGAATTTTGGGGAGACGCTATTCAACTCAGCACAGACAGCATGAAGTAAAAGTAAGAGTTTGAGGTTGACAATGATACCGCACAAAAAGGGTCATCACTCTGCCACAGCTTAGCTGCCAAATCTTAGGCAAATTATTGATAACAATGTGTTGAATTTCTGTGCTGTGCTAAGCACCGTGCTAGGTGCTATTATATGAGTACATCGATCCCATTTATGTCTCTACAGCATGATGGGGGAGGACCACACCATAGCACTTTGGATGAGGACTCTGGTTAAATAACTCACCAAAAACTGCAAAAAATAGTAAGTGGGGGCACCAAGATTTGAACTTTATAACTTAGACTCAAAAGCTGTGCTCTGAACCACTCTCCAATCACTGGAATTTTCAAAGTAAGTGAGCCTCATTACTGATTGTCATGGTTTCTTTGTTGTTTGTTTTTTTCTTCCCATAATAAATAAATAAATATATATATATATATATATATATATATATATATATATATATATATATATATATATATATATATAAAATGTCACAGAAAAATGTGCACGTCTAAGTTCAGAGCTGTTGGCATTCAGTAAATATTAATTAATCACAAAAAGCATTGATTTCCCTGTCATAGAGTATATTCATTTTTAAAGCCTCAGGACCCAATTCACGGCCCTACTATTGATTTTAAAGGTGACATGATTCATCTAATGAAACTATGGAGTCAGCCACTGTATGGCCAAGGTAGGACAGGGGAATCTGAGGTTGGTTTCGTGACATTAAACACCTTGCATATGAGAAGACAGTCTGTTCTTGGTATAGCAACAACGTTGTGCTTGGAAGGTTGCGATACCATCCCTCCTCTGTGACAGCCCTCCACGGGCCCCTCATTAAGCAGAATACAAGCCAAAGCCAGCTGAACGTTCTGCCATATCCAGTCACTTCCTTTCCCTTTGTCCCATTTCCTGGGACCCCACTCCCATACTCTGCTCTGGGAGACTTGGGCCCTTTGGGGTGGTCCTCAGGCCCTGTAGACATGTCTCACATGGCCTGGGCACCGGCCAGTCCCACTCCCCGCAACCCTCTTCTCCAGGTGTACACCTAGCTAACACCTGTGCCTCCAGCATGTCTCCGCTCACCTGCTGTCTCCCCACTGGGGCCTATGTAACTATGGATGTAAGACTACACCTGCCCCCTCAACCCCCACTAGGAGGTAAGTTGCATCTGGGCAGCGTCTCGCCCTCTTGATCCACTTATGCATCCCAGCCCCTAGCACAGTGCTTCATGCACAACAAGAACGCAACAGACTATCGGACAAATGAATGAATACGGAATGCTCTACACCCACAGCCCTGGAAGTGGCTCCAGGGTGTCCCCAGAGGTCCCCCCATGTGGAACGGACATGAGGAGACCGAGTGGCTGGGTGACCCCACCATGGGCTGCACTGCGATGGCCAAGACCCCTCCAGGATCCCTTTCCCAAGCACTTCCCTGTGCCGGACAGGGGGAAGAGGGAAGGAAGGTGGCTGCTCTGTAAAGGTGGCAGGAAGGACTAAAGCAGGGATTTCTACACTTTTTCAGCAGTAGACTCATTTCTCTAACTAAATTCTTAGGTGTAATCTCATATAAAAGAAGGTAATAGTGGCATTTACTAAAATCATGCTGTACGTGCAAGATTCCAGCATTAAATCCTTTGAAAAATGTGAGGCCACGTGACTGCTGAGTCACTTTGTTCTCATATTTCATTATTTCTGTATTTTGTTTTGATCGCCTACTTTTGAAATAATCCTGATTGATACAAATTAGGTAGTAATAAATAAGGCCACCTGTGAATCTCAGTTAATTTGGAGGATAACCTGAAATGACAGGAGACATTTTATTCCATGCTCTAGAATAAAGCAAGCAACCCAGGTAATATTATAATAAAAGTTAATTCACTGAGTGTTTCCAATGCTTTATAATATTGTGTATGGTCTACATTGGTGTAAATGATTTTTAAATGATAGAATTAAAGCGTACATAACATAAAAAATCCCTGAGCACCTGTAGAGTCCTGAGGTTCCAGGAAACATACTTGAGGAGTCGCTGTTTTAGGCACCAAGTGCCTCTCACAAGCAAGTTAAAGTGCCTGGAATGGACCTGAGGCTGGAGAAAAATGAAGTAACAGAGGATGAGTCCTAATAACGCTGCCCCTGAACATGGAAGTGCCCCATGGGGATGACCATTTAAAAAAATGCATCAGAAAGGAGCCCACCATTAAAGGACATCATAATATCTGGTATAATATTTTAAATGATTATTGTCAGACATCAGGCATCAAAAATTGGTGCACTTCAAAAATGTTGACATTCATGAAAGTGATGCTGGAAGGTAAGTCTAGGAAGAACTAGAAATCACCTTCGCGGAGCCAAGTGGATTGGTTTGAAAAATGGCATACTGTCCAATCTGCTAGCCTAAATGTAGTGAAAAACAATCCAATTACTAGAGGAATGACTGTTTTTAACTTACATATCCTGAAGCACTAGTATATAAGGAACTCAATTCAAAGTCAAATCAAGTCTGGGATAAAAGTGTTGACATCGGAGTGGACTGACTTCTTAAAGACTTGTCTGATGTATTATTTTCCAAATGTGTTTCGTGGGAAAACAATTGCTTCTAATAGAATGTCACATTTTCTCTTTGTTAAAACATGCAATCACATAGGTGACACCATTCAAGCATCACAGTGTCTGTAACGTTCAACAAAAATAATGACGTTTGCTGGAAGCTAAATGGATACATTGCAGTCCAATGAAAATTAGACATTTTAACTGATGTAACATTCATTTTACACATGCAAAGAGGTACCCTGGAAGAAACAAGTTGATTTTAGGAAGTCATGAAAAATACCAGTGTGTTATGACTGTTTGAAGACTTCAGGGGACATTGACATGAGATCTTGTCAAAAAAAAAAAAAAGAAGAGAAGCATATTGACATAGGATGCTTTAAAGGTCCTTGGCCAACTCTGCAGATGAACAACTTGGTATAATTAAGGTTTTCTTGGAAATGTCTTCACAGGCTAAATGTGAGTATGGCTTTGACCCATGCTTTCTATACAGAGCACCTGACTATCGGCAACCACATTCTAGAACCACTAGGAAAAAGAAGAGACACAGTCTGGCCCTCATACAGGAGTTTCCCAGCCATACAATGAGATTTCATCCTGGAATACAGTTAAAGGATTCCAAAGGGACTGCCCCTCACACGTGATATGAAGGACCGAGGTGTTTATTGTGAGGCAACATGACACAAATGCATTAAAGGACCACAGCATGAATTCAAATGAAGAGGCCGAAACCCTGTAATTCTTCATCTGGCTTAGAATTCCACTTAATCGATATTTTCACGTTTTCAAGAGTGCTTCCATGTTAGATTTCTCTGGCTTGAAGTGTCAGGTCCCCTCTAGTGGGGTCATCAGGCTTGGTCCTTATATTGTATAATCTCACTGAATCTTAATGAACACATTGTATACGAACTTTCAGCTAAACAGCCAATACAGATGTAAATACATGGGTTTTGTTTTTAGTTTTTCCATCAATAGTTTCTAGTTTTCTGAAACTAGCGTCATGAAAACAAACAACGCTTCATACCTGATTACTTTTCTCAGCAGCTCTGAGTTAGAACATGTGCTGGACTCACTGGGGCATTTATTAATAGAAAGGCCAGAATACGGATGCTTAGCAAGGGGTTGTTTTATACCCCCTGGACCACTCAGAATTTATTTATTACTCATGGTCTAAACACTTGCTTCCTGAGATGCATCTTACCACTACAAAGATTGACTTTACTTCCAGCTTCAGAACTTATTGAGCTATTTGCCAGATTGCAAGATACACTGAAAACCCTTTTTATGAGCCTTATCAGCATTATTTCCATAAATTTTTGCTTGCAGCTGAGAGAAATGAACATTAAAATTTGTTTTCTGGTGTACATTTGGGCAGTTACATTTCTCTTATTTTAAATAAAATGCATCACAGGGTGATACACTTCTGTTCAAGAAGCATCATTTATAATATCACAATGTTAAATGAGGACCTAACGAAAGCCATTGATATATTCATTTCTCAGTTAATTTAACATTCTCATTATTTTAGGACTATCTGGTTGACCTTATTAAAGTAAATAAATAATTTAGCATTAAATAGCAGTTTGCAGCCTTGCCATTTATTTCTTCAAACATTTTCCTCTCTTCTATAGTATAATCAGTTTATTTGCATGCCATGGGCAAGTCCTAAAATATTGCCATTACTAAACTCTTCGATGAAAAAGAGCTCTATCAAGTAAACAAATCCAAAAATATTTCAAGTATGAGAATAAGAGCTGGTGATTTATATGTATAGTATCTAAGATATTTTGATTGAAAATTGATATTTTTGTTATATTTTACAATAAGTTGTGAGGAAAGTCATTCGGTTTCTCCCACACTCTTCTGTCTACTCTGAGCAGCTCTTTTGATATGCAGTTACCCAGCGTTGACAATTAATTGCTAAATCTTGCAACTTCCCCCAAATTCCTATGAAGAAATTCGATTTTGAAGTACATTTATTTGGCTCTATGGCTCTGAGTAGCATCCAGAAACACAAACACGTGTATGTCCAGGGTTGGGACATTGTGGAAGGCTAAAAAAATGCCCCCCCCCCTGCAAAACTATTCACATCTTACTCACTGGAGCCTGTGAATGTTACTTGTATGGCAAAAAGGGACTTTGCAGATGTGATTAAGTCATGGATCTTGAGATGGGGAAATTAGCTTGGATTATACGGGGGCCCTAAATGTAACTCGATGTTTCCTTAAAAGGGGAGGCAGGGGGAGATTTGCCACACACAGAGGGGAGTAATGTGACCACGCAGGCAGAGTTTGGAGTGATGCAGCCACAAATCCAGGACTGGGAACGAACCAGTCAATGAATGGAGGGATGGGCATTCATGGAAATTTGCAAAGGACTCAGCTGGTGCAAACTCCTGGAATGGAGAAACGAATATCTGTGTGAGGAACTGGGAGTCACTGGGGTAGGAAAGGGGGAGGTATGTGGTATTCAAGGTTGGCATGCAGCTCAGGACTGGCCTCACGAACCAAGGAGTTCAGACTTTGTTCATGAACTAAAGCAAAGCCATGGGTGAGATGTTGGCATAGAGAGATCAGTCATTGAGAAAGCTCTCTCGGGGGCCATGATAAGTCTTGAGAGCGGTGGGTGGCTGGAAGGCTGGTGGAGAGGCCCCTGCAGGCAACCAGCAGTCAGAAATAGGGAGCCTGAAGCCAGCAGGACAACAGGACGACAGAAGAAGGGATGGGGGCCAGCTACTCAGTGGTGAGAAGAGTTCTGTCTGCTGCAAAGGTGTCTGGGAGGGAGGTGCCCACACACCTGACCGGACAGCAGCTCACGTCTGCCTTATCTATAATATGAAATCACTCCCACCCACTCCTTTGCCTGGGTTTGGACTGAGGGCCACGCATGATTCCCGACTGCCTTCTTCCCACCCCCACCAGCAACCCCAGAACTACCTTTACAGGAACTGCCTTTGAAGAAAAGTATGATGGGACAATAAATTTACTGCCAAAATAGCAAAATAGTGGACCAAAAAAAATTCATAGGATTTTTTTATCATCATACGTTTGAATCAAACATACCTCAGTTGATTGGTAATCAATTCTCGTTTCTCAAACCAACCGGAAAAAAAACAACAAACCATATTAATCATGTGAAAGGTTGCGCTGACATTATAAGAATTCACGGTAGTTCAGTACTGGAACTTCTTTTTCAAAGACATATGATAATGACTTATTTGCTTGGAATTCTATGCCCTCAGTCAAGCAAATGAGATGACATAAAAGAAATACGACACAAACAGAAATGAAAATGAGGGAAAATTCATAACCCTTGACTTACAGGGCATTTAGCAAAGCTAAAGTTGAAATTTGTAAGTGGAAAAAAAAAAAAGAAAAACAGAATAGAAAAACTAAGCTTTTCATATCTGTTAGGCTTACATTTCTCTTAGATTTTCACATATGTGGAAAATCCTGAAAAGAAACACGCTATTTAAAAAGCTAATATTTACTCTGCCTTCAGAGCAGCCACATTCAGAATTCATGCTAGAGTTTTAGGAATACTTGGGTCTCAACTGTAATTCTCAACATCCACAGTGGAAATGTCACGCAGTTTGGGGAAATGCTTCGGGTCTGACTCTGACTTTTCCAGTTTTGACTTTCACTGTGGTCACTACTGCCCACCTTCTGGGCAGCACCAGTGAGTTCCACCAGACACAACAGATAAACGCAAACTTGCAGACAGCTCTCGGCAATCTTGAATTGACAAAATGTTCCAAGCGTTGGTGGTACTAAGTAGAAATGTAAATAACTCACCAAAGGTCACCAAGCTATAAAGTGGATGATCCGGAACTCGAACCCTGGTCATCCACTTAATAGCTTGGCCATCTGGGTTCAGCACCTGTGATTTTAGTCCAGGTGCTATGGCCCCTTCTGTCAGTGAGTGAGGGACCAGGATCCCCCAGACTCCTACTTCCGTCCTGCCTCAGCGGAGTCCTACTGAGAGATGGAGTTTGTTTGCTTTGAACTTGTCTGAGGAAATAAAATACGTTGCTTTCCCTTTCTAATAAAATGGGGAAAGACCCTTGGTGAGGAAATGGAAAATAAAATGGTTTGGCTGAAGAGATGCCTCTTCACTTTGTCATTACTTTGAGATTTTGACAAAACTGTAAAAGTTTCAATGTTAATTCCACACATACTCATTCATTTAACAGTGTTGGCTAGCACCCTGTTTGAGCTCTGAAAGTTCATGAAAAACACAAAAGTAAATTTAATTGAGAAGAGTCTATCACTCTGCAATTCTGTGGAATTATCCAAACCCACTTAAAATAATACCAAAGGAAAGAAAAAGATCAAGTGTGTGGGTGAGTGTGAATATAATCCCATCTTCTGACCATTACAGTTGGGTAAAGGCTATTAAACTACAGACAGGTCATCCAAACTGGGTTATATTCTCAAAGTGAGTTTGTATGTTGGGTTTGATGGACTCAAGAATAAACTGTTCCAAAGAGATACCATACAAGCTGACAAGCACCTAGAGCCACAGAGCCCGTGTGTCCCGGATGTGACACACCACCCATTACGCAGGAACAGCTAGGAAAACACACTGAGGTTCCAACCTGAGGTTCTAAGATTCCATCTCTCCTGTTGCAGTAAAAGGTGGGTCCCCACTCTCCCATCTGGAATATGGAGGCCAACCCCTATTTCCCACAGCACAGCCAAGGGAACCCTGAGGGGTGTGAGGGCCACTGAAGAGGTGACACACTGGAAAAACAGACTAGGAGCCCTGGGGCCGGGGGGCCCCCTGGTTGCTTACACTGGCCAGGAGCCAGCCTATCTGCTCTCCCCCAGAATGTCACTCTTCCTTGTCCCCAGATGGTCTCACGATCCCCCCTGCTGTCTTCTTACTGGAGGATTCAGCCTTTTAGAGGTTTACATGCTCTCAAGGCTGACAATCACACCACTGTGAAGGGGGAAGCACCTATCCCTCCCAAAGCCATCAGACAGGCTGCAGAAAATCACCGAGCTTCGCATTTAGGATTTTCTAAGACAGTCAAACCATACAAGAACTCTACCATCTCTGAAATAAGTAATGCTAACAGAGTCATCCTCTCCTTCCAAGGCCTACAGGTCTGGTGAGGCTGGGTAATTAAGAGAAGCTACTGTTTCTTCTTTGTTTTTCCAAATAGGACAACTTTTTCCCCCACACAAGTCTGTATGTGCTCTCACTCAAGGCCAACTGATTTAATGGATTATGATGGTAGATAATTAGGTCGCTTGATTATTTTCTTAGGATTATTGTAGCTCGGAAAATCAAGCCACATACCCATACATTCGAATAGCAGTTATAAAAGATTTAATTGCTTTTTAATTTAGAAATGATTTCTGGTTATGAGAACTATGTCTGTCCCAGTATGGTCATCATTGTTCTTTGCACATTCAAAGACCTTATCGGTCTATTTACAACCATTTTCATTGGTTTACCTTCTATGGTGTTTTGACAAATGTCATTCATAATTAGTTAGATTTGTGTTTGTACTAATATATAATTTGGGTGATTTGACCAACACATAATTCTTAATTATCCAATTTTAATTGAATCTATTTTTAAAATGGATGCAGCAACTTCGAATATGGTCTACAAAATCTCAGAATCTCACCTTTTCTACACATCTGACCCTGGGCGTTTCCAAAAGATTTTATCCCAAGACCATCTCTGCCAATTTCTGCTTTCCTTTTAAATAATAATGAATCTCAGGAGAAAGAAACTCTTAAATTAGGAAATAGCTTCCACAGTGCCACTACATCAGTGATAAAATTATTATTGCATAATAATCCTCAGATGTCAAAGCTTTTTCTCTGATGCCTAACACCACAAAGGACAGCCATTGAGGCTAGTCTGTGTTTAATATATAAACAAATGCATGATACATGAAATATGGATAGAAACCCTATGTCACCCCTATGTAATCACTTTAATTGGCTTTATGCCGAGGAAACACCCAACAGAGGTGATGATAATTCTCCAGTCATATTTCTAGGTAATCCAGTTCAACTTGGATTATTCAACTCCTATTTAGTGAGCACCTATTATGTGATAAGTTTAGGATACAATAAGAGCCTTTCTAAAGCCTCCTGCATTTTAGAAATTCTCAGCCTGGTCAAGGTGATGGGAAGTACACAGGTTACAGTACGACATGAGAAGTACAGGCATAGCCCGTGAGAGCACCGAGAAAGGAACACGTGGGAGGGAGAAGATGAAGAATCACACAAAGAAACTCGGCCAAGTTTCCATGTGAGCACAGATGGAGGCAAATGGAGGTTCCGGTAAATGAAAGGGGCAGATGCTTCTGGAAACAGGCACCAGAGGTGAAAAGGCGTCTCTCGTTCAGGGGACTGCAGGAAATTTGTATGCCAAAGCCATGAGAAATAGGGGGGCACTTACAGGCTCTGACAGTGGACAGGGAGAAAAGGTCAGACCATAAAGCCTCTCACAGGATGTGGTTAGAAAACAGGAATGTCTCCATTTAAGGGATCTAAGTAGCAAAGTGATATAACAGCTAACCTGTTTTAAGACACTAACCACATGACAAGGCAGGGGAAACTGAGGCACAGAGCATTACAAACAACTACTCAGGGTCAGAAAGCAAGTGAAAGACCTAAGGTTCAAGTGGGATCAGGTACGCGGTTTACAGAGGTGACTGAGGGGAAAAGGTTGAACAAATGAGAGAACCAACAAGGATCCGCGAAAGAACATTACGTAACTTACACCCATTGAGGATGAAGCAAAGAAGCCAGATTCAAGAAGCCTCAGTGAGGCTGAAGGAGGTGAAGCCCTAGGCAGAATGGTTAGGTACAGGTTTAGGCACCATGGACTGAGATAGGAACTACCAAAGGCCTGGTGTGCTCTGGAAAGAAGTCTTGAGTTTGCTCTCAGAGGTCAGTGGGAGGTGCTCCCTTCAAATGATGATGGCAGGATGAGAAAGTTCAGGAAAGCAGCTGGATTGGAGGCACACACAAAATATTGTGTATCTTGATCTTCAGATTGGCTTTGCTTGGGAACACAGCCTGGCTCGCGTGTTTTGTTCTGGCCTTTACTTTGTTCTTTTTGGGGAAGGGAATGGAACAGGAAGTCGCAATAGCTTCACGGAATCATAAATCTGCAAGCCACGTGGCTGGTTAACATGGAGAGCCCACACCAGGTGCTAGCCTCACTCCATGTATCAGTAAGACTAACCCAAGACCCTTATTTGAAATACCCTTGTTCAGACTGAGAGATGGCTTACCGTGGCTTGAGCCCTGTAACACTAAGATCAAGAACACTCAGTACACACACTTTGTTCTCCTTGAGAGCAGAGCCAAATGTCCAGCATAGCATTTGGTTACAGGCTTCTTAAAAGCATTAGAGACTCCGCTCCTTCCTTCTAGAACCACTTGCTTCCTATGGTCTACAACCCATTCTGCCCAGGTTTTCTTCCTCACCCACTGGCTGCTCCTGCTCACTCTCCTGCACTAATTACTCCTCTCTTGCATTTCCTCCAAATGGTGGCGTGCCCTCGACATCTGCCTGGGACTTGCCTTTCTTCCCATCTCTTCCTGCTTGGGGAGCAGCACCTGGCCGCATGATGGTAAACCATCAATACCCTGTACCCCCAATTCTTGTTTGTCGACAGGACCTATTCATTCTTCTAACTCTCCTGGATATATCACTGGGAATACCCAGAAGGCATCTTGAAACTTAATGGATCCAAATCCACACACACGATTTCCCTCAGTGTCTCCCAACTTTCTTCTCCCCAACTTTGCGCCTATCGGCACCCACCCAGGTGCTCAGGTAAAAAAGATACGAGCCATCTTTGATTCCTGTCACTGTCAACATCCCATCTACGATCAAATCCTGTTGACTGGAACAAACCAACAAATGAACAAACAAAACCCCAAATCCATCCATTTTCTTAGAAGTTTCTCTTGCCTAATCTACGCAGCAGTCTCCTAATATGTGTTCCTCATCCAACTTTGCCCCATTATAACCCTTTCTCTACGCCTCAATGCAAAGTAACTTTGAATGTAAAAATTAGATCGTGTTTAATACCCTCCCATGACTTGCTGTTGTACCTAAAATAAAATCAGAAGTCCTCCGCCTGTTCACAAAACCTCATGAGATTTTGCCCCCATTCTTCTGACTACATCCATCCCTCTGCTCCTTGACCGCTGCGATCCATCAACTCAAATATCTTTACCTTCCTTTAAGGAAGGTGTATATATAGACATTTATATACAGAGGGTGCCAAGAAAATGTATACACATTTTAAGAAAAGACAAACACTATATTAAAATTGTAATACTCAATCTATACCAATAACAAAAGATGAAAACAAGTCAAGTTTGGCTTCTGCAATTACAAGAGGTGCTCAAAGTAGTTACCATCAGCATAATTTTAATACAGTATTTTTCCTTTCTTAAAATGTATATACATCTTTTTGGCACCCTCTGTGTATATATATGGTATACATATATATCTCATATATATTATATATATAAAGTTTCATATAATAAAATCATTTTTTATATCAAATTAAATTTCACTGAAAGTAAATCAAATGAAATAAAAGCTTCTGCATCATGCCTGAAAATGTCCATCAAAACAGTCAGCTCCAATACAAAATGTGTGGTTTATATTAGGGAGAGTGACTCTAAGAAATGGCTCTAAAAATTGATTATAATTTCTCCTTGGAACAGATGAACTTAGTGGATAATCTTTAGGATAAATGAAGCCCCCAGCCACCTCCTACTCCATTTTAGTCTTAAGGCATCACTGGTGGCTCAGAACCCAGCACTAGAACCATCAGCAACACACTCTGGTGCTGGGCAAACATCCACCTGGTTTCCAGTGGCAGCACTGGGGGGGCATCATTGGATGTTTCAGCAAGGTCCCAGAAGAGGCTGTACAAGGAGCAGAGTGAGCAGCCTCTGGACAGCTCTGCACACAGTTACTGAGGCCCCCAGAAGTGAAAAGAAACCCACCAAAAGGTCAGGGTGGGTCAGGGTGACATCACTGCACCCTATGGCCAGTTCTCAGTACCCAGAGCAAAAACCCAAAGGCCTGAACCTGCTCAAGACCCATTTGGACTGAATACTGAAAACTAGCTGAGAAGGAACACTGCGGAGAAGAGCTGTCAGCTGTCATGTCGCTAAGATAAAACAGAAATACTGATGCTGATTTGGAAAGAATCTCTAAAGAAGTGACAAGTCTTACCCTCTTCCCTTCAAATAGGTTCTCAAAATGCTAGTTTGAGACTTAACTCCATGTTTTCATTTTAGTTCTTAAATTAGAAGGCTCGGTGAGCCAAAATTTTACCACCCGATAAAAATCCTGACTATTGGATTAAAAACGTATTGATCAATCTTACTCAGTCTCAGGGATGGTGTTGTGTTCCCTAATGAAGACGAATAGCCCAGCAGGCATGCTGCTGATCAAGGAGGAAGAGGGACACAGCAGGTCCGTCTGTGTCTGTCAGTCCGTCTGTGTCTGTCAGTCCATCTTCTCCACCTGCAGGCTCAGAGGCCAAATCATTAACATCGCGGGGGCCTCTCTGCTCATTTGTAAAGACACTGAAAGCCCTGCTCCAACCACCCTGGGGTCTATCTAAGGGTGTGGAGCTGGGCTGCATCCGGGCTACGTGATTGAGTTGAGTCTTTTCATTTCTTTGTCCCTCATTATTCCTCAATGGTTAATGGCTATATAAATAGCAACAACCTCAATGGGTCAGGACAAGCACTAACAAGAATTTATAAACGGTTTTAATACAGAGCCTGCATAGAGTAAGCCTACAAAGTTGTGAATTATTGAGTGGTTTTAATTATTTAAAGAAAAATCTTTTTTAATCCCATTCTAATCCTTCAGGTATCTGTTTTTAACTTGGAAATAGGAGTAGTCCTCCCCCCACTTATCTCTGGGGGACACATTCCAAGATCCCCAGTGGATGCCTGAAACCACAGATAGAACCGAACCCTATATATACTGTTTTTTTTTCCTATTCATACGTACCAATGATAAGCTTTAATTTATAAATTAGACACAGTAAGAGATTACCAATAGTTAATAATAAATAGCACAATTATAACAATATATTGTAATAAAAGTATGTGAATATGGTCTCTCTCTCTCTTGCTCTCAAAATATCTTATTGTCCTATACTCACCCTTCTTGTAATGTGAGATGATACAAGCCTATGTGATGAGATGAAGTGACGTGACGTGAACGACAGGCATTGCGATGTAGCATTAGGCTATGGCCAGTGTGACTTGAACACAAGCACTGCAATACTGACAGTCGGTCTGATGATCAAGATGGCTACTCAGTGACTAAGAGGCAGGTAGCATCTACAGCATGCGGACGGTGGACAAAGGGGTGATTCTTGTCCCAAGCAGGACAGAGCGGGATGGGGAGAGATGTCATCAACTACTCAGAACAACACACAATTTAAAACTTATGAATTGTTAATTCTGGAATTTTCCATTTAATAGTTTCAGACCATGGTTGACCACGGGAAAGAAGCCGTGGAAAGCGAAACCATGTACAGCCACAATGCAAGGAAGAAATGCAAATAGAGCTGAGCAAAAGTTTGCTTCTAATATTCGTTAAGGGTTCATAGTACCAAATATTCCCACACGTGATGAAAAATTGTTCTTTAAGTCCATCCATATCATCCAAAATGTTATGATTTCATTCTTCTTTATGGCGGAGTAATACTCCACTGTATAAATGTACCACAATTTCTTAATCCAGTCGTCTATTATGTTAAGTGAAATAAGTCAGTCAGAGAAAGACAAATACCATATGATTTCACTTATATGTGGAATCTAAAAAACTGAATGGGCGAGGAAAATGAACAGAGGTGGTCTCAGAGATGTGGGGGTGCAGCTGATGGCTGTTGGTTGGGGGGTTGGGGATGAGGGAGAGAGGGAGGGGGGGCTGGACAGCATAAATACGCAGCTGCA
>NW_017731724.1:797374-801093 GCF_001890085.2 Hipposideros armiger
ACAACTTCTAAACCACCTGAATGAGAAAGAATGTAGGAAGATTATAGCAGTGACATGATTGCGACTATTCTCTTTCGATGGGAGGAAGCAGGCATGGTTAAAGAATATCCTGATTTCTCCTAGAGTAACGAAGAGAATTTGATCCAGCCCCAAATGTCTGCCAAACTCTAGCCTCCTTCTGGAAAATCTCATCATGGTAGGCACAGTTCAGAGTCCTGAACAAATTAATGCAAATTCAACCATATCAAAGCAATATTAACATGGAGTTCTGCGAAGTTCTGGACATTTAAACAGGAAGTTCAAACACCTAATCCCAGGTGCCTAAATGAGTGCAGAATAAAGGAGAGAGATACTAATTATGGCCCATTACTTAAGTCTATGAAAATGCCTTCCAAATCCTATTTTACAGAGTAGGAGGCTGAGGTTCAGGCTGAGGGGTAAACGCCTCACTGAGCTCTGTCCAGCTAGAAAGTGGCAGAATCAGGATGGGTCGCTAGGTTACTGGCTCCGAACACTCGGATCTTCCCACGGCCGCATGGGTCCACTCTACAAACAGCAGAATGAAGCTCTTACATGTCTGTCATATTAAAAAAAATACATTCTCATTTCACATAAATTAGAAGAGGCTGAGCTAAAGAGACAAGCATACTTCACAGGTGCATGGATTTGGAGAGAGCCTTGTGACATCACATCTGACCTAAACCCCCTTCTACCAGCTGCCCTGTATCATGCTGCCAAGATGTTGCTCGGTCTGCTTGATAAACCCAGTTGGTTGAAAACATCAATTTCGTGTGACAGACTATTGAATCTTTAGCCCACTTGACTTTAGGAAGTTTTTTCTTACACGGAGCTGACATCTATCACCCCATAGCTTTTACCCATTAGTTCTGGTTCTGTGCCTTGGAGACACATAAATTCTTCCATGTTATTGTTGCCTTTGTTTATGAGCCCCTAAATCGTCCTCCTGGGTCTTCTCTTCTCCAGGCCAGTGCGCCCAAGGTCCTTTTCTCACTTCCCAGATAATACGCTACCGGATTCCTCTGGCTCTTCCGGCCCTTCTCCTCTCTCTTCTTTCTGATTGAATATAACTCAAAAGTACAGAAGTCAACTAAAACAGTGAAAGATGAAATGTCATGTTGTCTGGGATTTGCTTCAGAATAACCTGGTGCTGGTGTGTGCGTGGGGGAAGTNAGGAATTCCAAATGATTTGAAAAGCTAAATCAATTCACTCAGTAGAAAAAAAGAAAAAAAGATACAGATGTCTGCCAAAAGAGAAAAAAAATCTGTTCAGATTATTAAATTGCTTATTGCAATATTTGGAGAAAGCTGGGACAAATACTGCTGTGCATTAAGAAATCTTGAAAATTTTGTATCAATGTGTGATACAATAAGAAATATATACTTGGTCTTTGTCCCTCACCCTCAGTTCCTGACACAGAGAGAATGCTAAAACCCTTGGAATTTCCTTATGTTATTCATAGTTAGCTCCTTTCAACCACACCTGAGTTTATGCTAATGAGGTGACTCTTGGTGGGCCCAAAGATAGCTTTAGGATGGGGTTGGCTGTCAGAGCAAGCAACCAGGTGAGTTGAGTGTTGGCACTTACAGCCTCACCTCTGGACCCCAATAAGGGAAGACAAGTTGGAGGCTGAGTTCAATCATCAATAGCCAATGATGTAATCAATCGTGCCGATGCAATGAAACCTTCATAAAAACACCTAAAAGATAGTGTTCAGAGAGCTTCCAGGTTGGTGAACGTGGAGGTGCTAGGAGGGTGGTGTACCAGAGCGAACACGGACAGACGCTCTGCCATGCACACATGCCCTGTCACCTGCCCTGTGCATCTCTTCCGCTTGGGTGTCCCTGAGTTGCATCCTTCACAATCAACTAGTAAACATATGTAAAGTGTTTCCTTGAGTTTTGTGAGCTGTTCTAGAGAATTATTGAACCTGAGGAGGGGGTGGTGGGAAGCCCTGATTTATATAGCCACTCAGTCAGGAATACAGGTGACAATCTGGGCTTGTGACTGGCATCTGAAGTGGGGATCAGTCTTATGGGACTGAGTCCTAACCTGTGGGGCCTGAGGAACTCCAGAAAGTTATCGCAGAAATGAACTGAATGAATTTTAGGACACTCGGATGGTGTCCAGAGAGTTGGAGAATTGGCTGGTGTGGGAAAAACACCTTCACTTGATGCCAGAAGTGTTGTGAGCAGGAGTAAATGACAGAAGATTGGACAATGGCAGGAGTAAAACTGCCCCTTGCTCTTTCACTCTGTCCCCCAGGCTCACAGAAGTCATCTGCACAGTTGCATCCTGCTGTTGAACCTTTATCTATGACTTGAATTTAGGTTCTTGCAAAACAAAAGAGACCCTGGTGTGTACTGCCCATGAGTGCTACTATTCCTCCTTGTGAGATTATAGGGTAAACATAAAGTGTTCTTACTGACCACGCTTGGATTTTTCACATGAGCTGCTCCTAAGCGACATCCCCTTCGGCCTGGTTCTAAACTCTTTCACTTGAGCGTTTCTCTTTGTAGAAACCAACCTCAAATGCCTCGCTGACTTATCTTTTCTCACTTCAGACACACACTCACTTCATCTCTCTCTATTTCCCCTACAGAGATGGATAAGAAGTGAATTTAGCTTGTAAATCTATTTTTGTTGTTGTCTTTAAACTAATTTTAGGATTAGAAACTCTCAAATGGTGGCTACATGCCTAGTTTCTTTTTAGGAAACATGGGCCCACAATGAAAGATGTAAACCAACTCCAATTCAGGTCTATTTTGGGGAACTATGTTGTAAGACTGGAAGAGAATAAAACATTCCGTGAAAATAGATCCCCTTAGTTTTAGTGTAGGTCTATTATTTCCTATTTAAGGATATTCCGCACTTACCCAACATTTCCATAAGACAAAAGGAATGAGGCTTAGGCAGCGGGATTAAAGAGTATAGAAAGACCCAGGGTCAGTGAAGGAGGAAAGGAAGGAGGGAAAGAGAGCCAGGAAGGAGAGGGAAATCGGTCCGTTAGAAGGAAAGGGGGTGGCAACGATAAAGAGAAAAGCATTGAGTCCTCTGGCCTCCCAGTAAAGAACACATTTTGTTTCAACAATGTTCAAAGCAAATCTCAGCATGATCTGCCAAGTACTTAACATTCAAGTATGGCCACACATTCAGGGAACCATTTTATAAGGAAATGAAGTCAAAATTGCCATCAAATGAAACACTTGAGTAGAAAATACCCTTCGGTTCTAGGCTTTGAGATTCCAGGCTGGTGGAAGGGTGACATCCTTATGTTTACATCCGCCCTGTCAATATGTGGGTTCATATTCAGTGTTTCCTCAGCGGACCCTGGACACCAAGAACGGAAACACAAAACAGGAAGCCATCTCCAATTTTACCATTCTGTGTATCCTATTTGAGGACAAAGAAAGCTCTCTTCCTCTCAATAATGATGCTGCGTGTTAATGACAAGAATAACAAGGACGTTCATCACTATCTAAGTCACTTGCTGACTGGAGGTTGGGGGGTGTGGTGAGGGAGGCCAAGAGTCCATTACCCACTGAGTAGTTTTTCATCCCTTAGTTTAAGTTCCAAAAAGATGGAGGATTGTCTTTGATTTGAAATTTCTTCTAATCTTACCCTGGGGATTCTTCACTATAGCACAGGCACTTTAATATTTGGGAGTAGAATGTTAGGGAAAAGGATTAATATGTGAGCC
>NW_017731724.1:803583-805426 GCF_001890085.2 Hipposideros armiger
GTCCTCCTGGGTCTTCTCTTCTCCAGGCCAGTGCGCCCAAGGTCCTTTTCTCACTTCCCAGATAATACGCTACCGGATTCCTCTGGCTCTTCCGGCCCTTCTCCTCTCTCTTCTTTCTGAATGAATATAACTCAAAAGTACAGAAGTCAACTAAAACAGTGAAAGATGAAATGTCATGTTGTCTGGGATTTGCTTCAGAATAACCTGGTGCTGGTGTGTGCGTGGGGGAAGTGGGGAAGGTAATAGATGAAACAAAATGTGGAAAAACGCTGATACATTCTAACCTGACTGCTGCGTACACGGAGTTCCAGAATACTATTCATTCTGTTTACCTTTGTCTGTGTTTGGGATTTCTCATAATAAAAAGTTGTTTCAAAAGTGTGGCAGCCAAAAACCTGGATAATACTTCAGACATAATAGAGTGAGTTAGAAAAAGCAAGGGCATTGTACCTCTGTATCATAATATTGTACACTGGTTAAGGAAAAATACAATCACTTTTTTTAGAGCCACGTACATGGCTGATTGGTAATTTCTGCAATTTTTGTTTTTATTGGGAACAGTGTGTTTTTCCAGGACCCATCAGCTCCAAGTCAAATAGTTGTTTCAATCTAGTTGTGGAGGGTGCAGCTCAGTGGTCCATGTGGGGATCGAACCGGCAACCTTGGTGTTATGAACACTGCGCTCTAATCACCTGAGCTAACCAGCCGCCCCTGGTTTCTGAAACACCTATTTCGCATTCTCGATTAATATAGTTGACTCTTGCTGATTCTTTTACTGGTAGATTTAGCTCCACTTGTAGAACTTATTGTTGACCCTTGAAAATATTATGTTGGTAGATTTCACCTGTTAAGAGCCAATGGACCCTGAAACAGTCAATCAACTTAGTCACTTGGGGCTATCAACCAATATTTTCAGAATATCCTGTAAGTCCTAATCTGAATCATTGATAAAAATCCTGAGACAGTCTGAGATTAGAAACCTAGAGAATTAACCTGCAAAACACGTTCTGTATATGGAGAATGTATGCAGTTAGTAATTTAGATAGAAAGGGTGACTGAACAAGCAGTGATAACAGCACCCATTCATTGAAAAAAAAACCACGGAATATGAGGCCATGACACCCTCCGGGAAAAAATGTAAAAATTATTTTTTTATGATTTTTTTGCAATAAAGTTCAGAAACTGTTGATCAATGGTAATGTGATAACACTGATCTAGAATATAAAACTCCTTAATGATGATGGAACTAAAAATGCCACCTTAATAAATCCTTTTGTCCCCAGGCAGTAAGAGTTGATGTAAACGGTAGGACACACTGAATCCAGAAGTAAGAGGAAGAGATAATTGGATGTTAATACAGAATTTATTTCTTCCCTCTGTGGCAAAATTCATTTACATCACACTTTATAAATAATCACCTTCAGCACTTCAACAGATTGCTGTAATTTATCATGCATTTTTAAAATGCTACCTTGTATACAGATAATCAGCACCAACTGTTTGATTTGTAATTGCTTAATAATTAGGGGATAAATTATATTAATCTCTGTTTTAAACATACTAATTTATTTTTGAAGTAGGTATATTTCAATTTGTTTTAGAAATAATGACAATTGCGTGATGAATAAGCTAGCAAGGCGTACAACACATGCATCATACAATTATTTCCTGGGATGCTAAGCAATAACCCATTTTTTTTCTCCAGGTTGTAAGATCAGATCTTTAAATAAAATACCAGAAATGCATCCCTTGGGAACATGACAGAAGGTCATCTGGGGAGGGGACTGTACTGAGCAAAGAATTATTGGATGGAGAGCTGAGAGCCTCAAACCTCTAATTTGGC
>NW_017731724.1:807306-808123 GCF_001890085.2 Hipposideros armiger
TTTTGACTGTCACAACCTGGGGTGGGGAGAGTGCTACTGGCATCTAGTGGGTGGAGGCCAGGGGCGCTACTGAATGTCCCAGAATGAATGTATAGGACAGTCACGTAATGAAGAATTATCCAGCCCAAAATGTCGACTGTGCCAAAGTTGAGACACCCTAGTTCATATGGAAAGTAAATCCCAAATCCATACTATTTTATTGATTTTCTATTGATTTCTTGATTGCCAGACTAACGGGCAAAACTGAGAACTATCTGGATTCTCCCAGACTTCCAGATCCCTAAACAGGGTAAGGCAAATACAGCCATGAAACCTGACTGAACAGGACCAAGGTATACACTGCTGTCCCCCACAGGGGAGAGGACAGCTGTTTGACATTCGTCAGGTCACTTAACTTCTCGGGAACACACAGGTCTCTGAAGTAAAGTGATAAATGTCTGGCTCATGTCTCATTTCCTTCCCATCTTAACACAAGAGCATCATCAAATTCAGGACAAGCAAGATTCACTCTGGAGCAAGCAGGTTAATGTCAAAAACACCTTTAAAAAATAATGAATGCAACAAAATTACAATGACAGTCATGTGCCACATAATGACTTTTAGTTAACGTCGGACCACATATGTGACAGTGGTCCCATCAGATTATAACAGAGCTTAAAAATTTCTGCCTCCTAGGGACACCCATCACGAATAAAGAGGAATGTTCATTATCTGCTTAAAAGCAAATCTATGATGAAAAAAAGAAAGCCAAGCAAGCCGCCAGGGACTATTTCCGAAAACAGCGACGCCCCCTGAAGAAAAGCCCCAGGCAGGTCCT
>NW_017731724.1:808843-827143 GCF_001890085.2 Hipposideros armiger
AGAAAAGGTAAGAAAAATAAAGCAAAGAGGAAGTTAAGATTGGAAAGACAAGAAGCCCAAACCGAAACAAGCAGCGAGGCGTGTGAGTACGGTGGCTACGTATTTGTCCCTGGGGTTTTTAATACTGCATGTGAAGAGGGCGCAGAACCTTCTAAAGGCAGTAATTGGAAAAGCAGTGACGGCACTGTTCCCACAAATTTCAATCAAAGTAATACACATGCACAAAAAGACACGCTGTCCTCCCCTTGTGAAGTGGATTTAAGGAAAATCAATAATACATAGCATTTACTTATAGCTAAATCCACGTAATTAATTTAGCACCATTTGTAGAATATAAGAAATAGTGAAATCTCAAGTGCTATGGGTACACTGAGGTATCATCCACTTTCTGGCAGTCCCATCCAGATGGAGAAAGAGATCCCCAACTGAGCCCTTCAATGTCATCAGAATGCTCTTTCTAAAATACACATTCCATCCTGTCACACGTGGGCTTCCCCATTCCACAATAAAACCTGAGTTTGTAGTGGTAGGCAGAATAAAGATGTCCACGTCTTAATCTTTGAAACCTGTGAATACATTGTTACTTGGCAAGGGGGCAATTTATAATTGCAGATGGAATCAGTTGACCTTGAGATGGGAGGTTAGTCTAGATTATCCAGTGAGTCAACATAATCAAGTGTCCTTGCAAGTGGAAGAGGGAGAGAAGGTGTCAGAGCTGACAGGGAGACATGCTGAAGAAAGCAGAGGTCGGAACGATACAAGTGCTCCCTTTGAAGATGGAAGTTGGTTGGCCATGAGCCATGAGTGCAGGCGGCCTCTAGAAGCTGGGGACGGCAAGGAAGCAGATTGTTCCCTAGAGTCGCCAGAAGGAACAGGGACCTGCCAGACCCTTGATTTTAGCTCAAGGAGACCCATTGTGAACTTCTGACATCCTGAACGGTAAAATAATGAAGTTACATTGTTTTAAGCCACCAAGCATGGGGTAATGTGTTATAGCAGCAATAGGAAACAAATACACTCCTTATTTTAGCTTTCTACTGCTCTCTAACAAGCTGCCATAAATGCAGAGGCTTAAATCAACACCGATTTATCACCTCACAGCTTTTGGTGGGCCGGAGTCTATCTGAGCCCTCTGGTTAGGATCCCAGAGCCTGAGTCCAGGTGTCCACTGGGACGGAAATCTCTTTGGTGCTTATGATTCCAGGATCCTCTCCAACTCAAAGGCTGTGGGGACATTCAGTTCCCGTGGTTGTAGGACTGAGGTCCACTGCTCCTAGAGGCTGACCATCGATGCTGCCACGTGGCCCTCTCCACAACATGGGAGTTTGCTTCTTCAAGGTCAACAGAAGAGCTTCTGCAGCTGCGTTGAGTCCCTTTTAGGGGCTTTCATGGTAAGGTTAAGTTGACCTAAAATAGCCTCCACTTTGATTAACTTCTACTCAACTGGTTCATGGCCTTAAATACATCTGCAAAATCCCTTTACCTTTACCATCTCAGGTAGCTTCATCATGGACGTGAACCCCATCCTATTCCTAGTCCTGCCCACACTCAGGAGAGATTACCACACAGGGCACGTCCACCAGGGGGCAGAATCCCGAGAACCACGTGAGAGCTCTGTCTACCATGCTCCTTGGCTGGGAAAACTAGGTGCTCTGCCAGCTTGCCCCAAAGCACCTAATCTCTCACCAAGTCCCCCAACAGAGGCAAGTTAGGGAGTTGTATGCACAGCCCTGGTTCTGCTCACTGTTACAAAGAACATGTGTACCCTCAGGCACACCCCCTTTCTCTCTCCAGAGACGGACCCCAAGTTGTATCCTCAGCAGTTTCTTACCTGTCTCAAAGAGTATTCAAACTTCACCTCATTTTCATAGTCACAGGATCTAACAGAGAATGTGGGGTGCATGGAATTATTTACTAGACACCTCAACACGCATGATCTACAGTTTTACTAAAAATGTATATATAATGATTTTGTCTGTGCCTGATGTGTTTTCCTGATTGAATATTCCAATTCTGAATGAAAGCACATTGTAATGAATGTCTAGCAATGCAATAATTTCCAGTAGACTATAAAACAGTAGCTAATATAGAATTCTGAAAGAAAGTAATAGTGACAAGGGGAAAGCAAAAGACCTTCATTTTCATAATGTAAACTCAAACCCAGATTTGCTTGCCTGAAAAGTATCAACGTAGACACATCCTGAATGAATTATGTAGAGAAAGCGGCCATGCGGGAGTTAACAGTAAGCCAGCGAATAAGGAAAGAGGAGAACATAATTATTTCCATTCCTTTTTTATGACGGATTGGGCCGATTCAAATTCAACACTATTTATCGATTATTTTTAATCGTCACCAGCGATGGAATTATTTTCCCTTTATTTTCTAACTCAAGAACTCTTTCTGAGGGTAAAGTTTTTAGGAAATCACCAATGGAACGGGCTCCCTGATGATGGGCTAGTGTGGACCTAGGACGCTTTTATGCTTTTATGTAAAATGAAGACCAGCTTTCTTATTCGTCCTTGTACATTTCAGCTGGAAGACGCCTGCCTACCAGCACAGAGCGGATACGCTTTAATAAATGGCTGTCCCTGTGCCAACGCACCACACATTGCTTCAATTACAGCTCTGCTCCGGCGTGGGGGGAGGGCAGCATTAGTCCTCACAGAGGCCCCAGGACAGGAAATGTGATGACAGCACAGGAAGGGGGCACCCCTTGGCCAGGCACATAAACTCTGCCAGTCTGGGGCAGCAGGCCCAGCAATACAACTCGCACACCCTTTCACTCTAATAATAACACCAAAGGAGAGGAAGGGAGAGAAACATCTGCAGTTGTGTGCTGAATTCCTCACGCCTCCGACACTTCTCAAATCCCCTCCCCTCCCTTTAATTAGAAGCATTTCCGCATCATTGCACAGTCGCTTTCTTCTTCCAACCACTGTGTAGAATGCCTGCTGCTCTAAAAAGGGTTTCCAACATTTCTCCTTAGAAAATGATCCTGCCCACAAAATGCTTGCATTTCATGACGCAGCTCACCTAACTCCATGGGAAGGCGTTGGATTCTGCATTTGTCACGGGGCCCTGAACCAGCCAAGACAGCAGCCTCTGGGAGTCAGCCTGGAGGCCAAAAACGCCCAGAGCTCTTAGCTCCCCAAGAAGCACGGGAGTAAGAAGGGACTCCTTACTGAGTCTCTCAACATACTGACGTGCAAATTAAACACATCCTTTAACTCAGCCTCAGAGATCCTGTCAAGACCATGAGTCATAAGACTCAAAACCGGCCACGCTTGGTTCTCTCTAAGGAAACGTAAACATCAGTTCACAAGTTTCCACAATAGCTGTTCCTGGACACTCGATCCATCACTCTGCCCAACTGTAGGCCATGGGCGGGCAGTGGCGCCCTCTGTAGCATGGAGGGCTGATCTCCTAGGGAGGTCTCAGAACAACCCTGTTACCCATGGAGGTGGCACCCTATAATGACTCTTGACCTGGGTGCTCTGTTGGGGGCTGCTTCCTAGGGAGCAGAAGAAATGCTGTTGAAAAAATATGGATGCTTTCAAGAAAACTAAGGGAGGAGCTCTGAGGCAAATCTTTGAAAAAGTTACACTAACTGATATTTATGTCTTTGTATAAAGCTTTCAGGAACACGAGGAGCTTGTCCCACCATCCTGACCAAATGCAGATCCTAAACTAAGTGCTACAATGCCATCTGTTACATTATAATACAAAGAGATTACAAAGAGATTTCTCACGAGGCTGTATTTGACAATGCACCTGTGTATTACATGTAGGTGGGTTACTCTCCCTCATTATGACTGTCCCGACATAAAGTCAAACTTTCTAATTGTTACAATGCTTAAGGAGTTGGTTTAAAAATATATATTATGGGATATTTTTTCCTACTATTTTATTGATAGTTTCATTTTCGTTAGAATCTGGCATCCACCCCATCCCACTCTTTATCTCCCAGTCCAACATATTAATAAGGTTCAGTGATCTTTGCACCCGATTTTGAATTCTCAGGTACTGCTTTGGGCAGCAGAGTAGACATCTGTGGTCCTCTCCTCAGCTTACTATGATCACTGCCAGGGAAGCACCCCATCACGGGGGATGGAGGTGGGGGCAGCAGAAGACATGGCCTTATTGCCATCTGCTCCCTGGTCACAGCTGATTGGGCCAGGGATGGACAGTTAACCCACTCCTGTCCGAATAGGATATTCCTTAGTCATTTGTTTTCACTCAATCATTTATTCACTTGTTCATATTCTATCTCCTTCCCTCTCTTAAACACACACACACACACACACACACACACACACACACAATTAAGACTGAATAGCAGCAAACTTATCTAAGCAAATACCTGAAATGAAGCCTGTCAGCAGAGAAAGAAACAATACATGGAACACATGAGAGTCTCCAGAGATTGGTCTTGGGCCAGGCCCCTCCTGCACCCTGGCACATGTGCTGACCTTGGACCCTTCGACCTTCAAATATATTCTCCCTTCTTTAGTTCCAGTCAAAATCATCACGACTCATGGCAGCCCACTGGTGTTCTGTGTGCACCCGAGGCAAGGAAGGAAATGGCACCCATTCTGATTGCTCGGCCGGGCAGAAGACCAGGAACAGATGGCGCCACAGACCACTCCCTGTCCCTCGTCTGCGTCCACTTCATACAAAGAAACAGGAAAATGTGCATGCCCAAACACATAGGCACTCCCGTGTATAAAACACAGAAGGACATTCATTTTTATATTAACTTAGACACCAACATGATCTGAAAAATAACCATCTGCATCAACACTTGCTAATGTTAATTAAATATCTGTTAAGTGGTTTTAAAATCAGCAAAGGTACCAAATACTACTTTTAGGCATCACACGATACACTAAATATTATTCAATTCGAACCGACTACTTACTCAAGTTTTTTCATACATTAATAATTCTTACAGCCAACTATTTCTTTGTATACTGTAATTAGAAGAGTATACCTAGGAGTTTTCCCCAAATAGAATTTAATAATAATTAATATAAAAATGTTATCATTTCATCCATTATAAGTATTTATAATTTATATACCTTTAAAAATTCCATCCTTTTGAAAGAAATGATATACATTTTCTAATTGGTGTCACTCTGCTACAGGAATAGGAGAACCACAGCCAGCAGGCCAATCTGCCCACCGTTATTATTATAGATAAAGTTTTACTGGAACACAGCCACCTCCACTCATTTACGAAGAGCCTGTGGCTGGTTTGACACCACAGTGACAGTTGGTACACTGCACCAGAGATCACACGGCCGGCAAAGCTTCTAAATTTACTACCTGGTCCTTCACAGACAAATCTTGCCAAACCTCGCTCTAGTCAAATAAGGCAAAGCGCTTTGAAAATCCCTTTCCCTCAAACTCTAATTTAAAACAAGAAAACGGCATCATATTCAACCAAACTCAATACAAAATGTGGATTCTTCAAATCTGTCTCTCTTTAAAATCATTGACACATTTAACAGAAACACGTGCCATACATGCTGTGTTCCAAAATAGAATTAAGAGTACTTCCCAAACCTGGAAGCACATTTATAGGACACTTTACTAATCAAGGGTCCTACAGGGCCTATGTGACGCCTTCACACAAGATAACTTGAGGGAGACTTAAGAGGAGAACTATAAACAACGATGTCAGCGGGGTGGAGAGAAACACAGGGGTCCCCAGTGGCTACCAGGGGTCGAGATGGACAAAGCGGGGAGACTGGGCCTATACAGAGAAAGCCAGGCAGTACAGAGCTCAGTGATCTGAGTCCTGTGATGACTTTTGGTCAAGGGTCACAGAGCGTCCAGGGGGACCTGATGGGGGCAAGTGAATGCAATCATGACCTTGACCTCCCTCTTGTCTCTCCCGCGGTTCAATGTGCCATGTCCACTGGCCATCCAACTGGACAGCTGAAGGCATGGGAGTGTGACGCCGTCCACACAGCAGGGTCCAGTGGAGCAGGGGACAGTGTACAGAGTAGGGCAGGGGAAGATGCCCAGCACGGGTAGGTGTGTTTCCAAGGGCGGTGGAACAGGAGAAAATAAAGGTGCAGCCATTTTCAGTGGGGCTTCTATTTCTAGCACGGCACTGTCATGAATGAAATTCATCTTCTAGAATCAGGGTAAGACTATGGGTGATTCTTTTCTTCAATATTAAACAAAAAACAATACTTACTAAAAATGAGATTACCAAAAAACTGGTTGTATGATGAAGTGGCTGGAATCAAAAGGTAGTCTCGATAAGATTTCAGTTAACCTAGCAGTAGCTAATATACACATTGCAACCTAGCTCTGATTCATATCATGTGATATTTGAAAACAGCAGAAATGATGAAACAAAACAAATGACAGGCAGTAGAACCTGTCATCATGCTCTCCAAACAAAGGCCTTGTTCTCTAAAAAATAATTATCATTTTAAGTTAAATGCCTTTTCCCTGGAAAGAGAACCCTAGCTGCAGTACTATTTTAATTATATTTTATGCTTACTGGAGATGAGTATTGCAGTGATTACAAAATATTTTCAGTAGGACTTTACTGGCATTTCCAAAACGTTCCCCTGATAAACCCTGATCAGTAAGACTGGGCATTTACTGGTTATCAATGTATGTCTCTCCCTTTATATGTCATATCCACATGCAGCCATGCATGTATATATGTATATTTTAATTACAATGCACATATTTTAGAAGAATGACATAAATTAAAAGATGTTTTAAAATAAATGTTATTTTACATTCCAATTGAATGAGTTAATTTTAAATCTTGGTTTAATAATTTATGATATAGCGATACAGTGATTTAAAGCTCTATTTAGAAAGTCTGTTTCTATATTCAGTTTATTTTGATTTTTAGTTTAAAACTGTTATAACTAAAGTAGACACTTCAAACAGGTATACAAATCCAGTTGCATCATTGGCTATTTTTTTTCAAACCTATCTTCCAATTAGGTGGTAGCTTTTAGTTGAAATGTGCCTGGTACATTTCCATCCTCACTGATGTCAAAATCCTATGCTTAAGAAACATTTAAAATGAGCAGGAAACACACTAAAAACCTCCAATTGAAAATTTTATAACCAGATAAAAAATGTGGGTAAATTCTTTTTTTTTTTTAATTGGGGAACAGGCATGGCCATTGGTTACACATTGATTTCATGCTACAATAGCACAGTTGACTCTTTTAGGGAGGGTGCATACAGCTCACAGTGGCCCATACGGGGATCGAACCAGCAACCTTGGTGTTATCAGCTTGATGCTCGAACCAACTGAGCTAACCAGTCACCCCTGGGTAAAACTCTTTTTAAAGAACCTTCTTACTTTTCAAATCTATAGTACATAAGATCATTATAGTGACACCAATATGTCAATTTCAACAACAAATTTACAAACATTTTGAAGTGTCTGAATTAAAAATTTACTTTTCCATTGCATTATTTCTTTTTGAAAAGCAGATTCTGTCTCATTAATTCTTGGAATAAAAATATACTTTTTTTTTCTGAAAGTACCTAATATTCATCCTATTACTAAAAATCACAGCAAGTTCAGCAAATTTGGCTCATTTGTCTCTTAAAAAGGATACACAGAAACATACACAGTCATATATGTATGTATATGCACATATACACACCCATATATTAAGTCTGACAAGACTTTAATATGTTAGACTAACATACAACTCTTGAAATGCATTGCCTAATGATACCTAGAGAACCTCTCTAGGGAACAAAGCACAATGGTCTCCACAGAACATTATAAAGAATATTAGAAAACAAAATGCAAAAATCCACTTTATGGCCCTTTCAAACCCAAATGCTTCCTATTTGTCCAGGAGACCCTCAGGATGCCCTAGAACTTGACTCTGACCTGTGTCAGCACTTTGACCTATTGAGAAAGCATCAACTTGCATATCAACAGTAGTAAAACAGACACTGCTGCCTTTTCTATAAAAACAATAGAAATGGAAATTCTAGGTCTTCTTCCCGCCCACTTGGGAAATCGCTGATTTTGACTCTGGAGCCTGCATGAGGCTCCCCTCCAGGTGCCTGTTAGAAACTCTTGGTCACTGGGGTCAGCATGCATGGGAGACAGAGTCACAGAACAAGGGCTTAAGGGAGCTCGTACTATACAGCTCTTAACTTATACAACTGTGTGCTCCACAGACAGCTCCCCAAATATCCCCGCCACAGGCCCTTCTGCGACATCTCCCGCTGATCCCACCCAGAACTGGAGTCTAGCTCATCACTTCACTCAGCAGGCCTGTGACTGCTTTGACCAACAGAATATGGCAGAAGTGACCCTGTCCCTGTCTGCTCCATGCTCAGCCCGGAGTGGCCTGCAGCTCAGCTCCCTGCCTCTTGAAGCTGGCTGCTTCCTAAGAAAACTGCTATCCTGAGACCAGCAGAAGCAGTCCTGGAGGATAAAATGACAAGTGGAGGGATAATGGAATGAGAAGAGAAGGTGGGGGAGGGAGGGAGGGAGAGAGAAGGAGAAAGAAAGAGAGAGAGAGTGAGCGAGAAACTGACAGATGGATGGACAGATACCAGGGAGCACTGGGACAATGAAGTGCAGACATAGGAGCTGATGAACCAGCTTGAACGTGGAACCCCCAGTCCCAGCTGCCTCGTCTGATGCCACCATGATCAGAGTTGAACTCCCCAGTCAAGGTTTTTTTTGAATTCCTTCCTCATCCACAAAATCGTGAGCAAAATAAAAGTTGTTTTGCAGTACTTTGTTAGGCGGAGATCGATCACCAAAGCAAGGGGTAATTACTTTGTCCCAGTCTCGGCGTTCAGTAGAGACACTTCCCCTGCTTGTCACAGGTGTGCATTGTGTCAAGCCCGCTCTCCTACCAGCTGTGGGCTTGGGCTGCAGCAGCAGCTACAGGCTGTCTTTTGTCCCCCAGCTTACCAGCCCGCCCACGCTCCCGCTGCCGAGCTGGGCAGAGCCGTCACTGGCATGGGGGCAACCGTGGCATTTGGAAGATGCCACGCATTACAATGATGTTTTAAACATATGAAAATGTTTAAGCCCCCTTTCTCCTTAGCAAATGCCTGCTGCCACACATTTACAAATGAATCCTGTGAGTCCCCCAGCCCATTCATTGTCTAGAGCTTAAATGACAGTAGTTCCATACATACCTGATTTGTCAAGTTCACAGTTATAACAAAATAAGAGGCGTTCATTAGTGTGTAGGATATGCTAGGTTGCGTTCAATATTACCTGTGTTAACTCATTTACTCATCATAAAAGCCTGAAGGCATTATGGTAATCCCCCCGAGGGCACTGACACACGGTGAGTTTAAGTAACTTGTCCCAGACCACACATGGTAAGCGGAGGCAGGGGGCCCCCCCGAGAGCGTGTCCCAACACCCTCATCTTCACTGCCTCTACTTAGGAATACAAAAGTTGTAGATAGATGACTACACTGCTGAATTTATAGGAAGATTAACTACTCTAGAATTCCTTGTAAGTTTAAAATCAGTTTTCACGGTGCTTTATGACACAGACACTAACACAGAACATATTTGTTTTAAATTCCTAGGAAATACAAAATGTAATCAATTGTTTCTATCACACAGGTAATGCAAAAGGTGAAGGAAGCCATTGCTGTTGGTGTAGACTTGTGGTTCTCAACGGGAACATATGCAAACATCTGGGGACATCTTTGGTTGTCACAACTGGAGGCAGAGGAAGGGACCACTGGTATGTGGTGGGTAGAAGTCAAGGATGCTGCTAAACATCCCACAGTGCCCAGACTGCACGCCCATCACAAAGAATTACCCGGCCCAGAGCGTCAGCAGTGCCGAGGCTGAGAAGCCTGGTGTGGCAGGTGACCACAGCTGTGCCCCCTCGGTTCTAACCATCTTTGTCCCATGCCTGTCAGGGGCCACCCTCTGTCCCTGCTCTGAGCTCCGTTAGCACTGTCCCTGTCACACTGGCAATTAATCACAGAGTGCCTGGGACAGCACTGCCACTAACTATCACTATTAATTTTTCAGGAGCATAAATCTTGTGTTGTCAATGAGAACATAAGCTTCCAGTGAGCACTCAGGCCTCCTTGCTTCCTGGAAGAACGCAGTGCAGTCCGTACCTGGTATCTATTTGTCAATATGATTTACCTTATAATTTCTATTTCTGGAAAACTTGAAATGAAATGAAAGACTCAGAGCAATCCGGGTAATCACTTCCTTTTGAGTACATGTCTTCATGAAAGTTGGTCTTTTACGTCTTAAGGGTGGAGGAAGCCATCCTTTCCACCTGCCCCTCCAGGACATATGAAAAGCAAACTTCCTCTAATTTTAAATTGCAAGAGAAAGTTATCACCGGAGAAGCACGCACTTGAATTTTTGAACAGGTAGTTGCTGCTATTTCAGCTGTTTTAGCTCATTGTATGGACAATTGGCAATCGCTGCTTTTTTAGCAATAACGGTGATACATCTAACCATGTCATTAAATTCTGCACTGCTCTATCTGCTTGCCACAATGTGCATCTACATAACTTTTCTGTCATGTCTGCTCCTCGGTACTATGTGCTCATCTAATTTTCTTCCCCCCCCTCCCCCACTTTTCTTTCTCCTCCTCCTTCTCCAAAATTTAGTTATTTTTGAGATCCATTGTTGACCTGCCATATCCCTGGGTTAGCCCAACTACACCTAGTATTTGGAGGTGAGAAACTGTTCACCCAAATTAGTAACTGACATCCAGGTGTAGTAGAGGGGATGCTGTTTTTTTGGCAAATATCAAAAAATAAGTAAATAAAACGATGAATGCTGGCCTCTGTGTTAGCTATCTACTAACAAAGAGAAAAGAATACAGAGAAATTAGTCCCTTTATCTGCAATACCACATTACAGTCCATATATTTCAACCTCTCTGTCTTAGACCTGACAGTACCTCTACTCACAAAGTGTATGTGGTTTGAAAAGGTGCTGGCTTTTAATTCATCATATAATTGAAGGGAGTGGGAAAACAAGAAAACAAAACTGGGAACAGAAGCTCATGTCACATACAGGAGTGGTTCTCCCCCAAATCCTGTCTATTTGCCTGTGAAACACAGCCCCACAGCCCTTGGGCTTCCGGCCGCACATCTGCAATGCAGGCGCCGTCGTACACAATGGCCGTCCCACTCAGCCACGCTGCAGCCACCTAGGGTTGGAGACGTGTCCGCGTCATGACTCCTTGCAGGCCTGAAGCTTGGGGTATAAGCCTCAGCACATAACCCACATCACTGTGGGGAGTCCCAGGCCTGTGAGAGTTCCAACGACATCAGGGAAGCTGTGCTCAGGTCCCCTGGGGCAGTGGGCCCTGGCCTGGGCTCCAAAGTCACGGTTCTGCCAGACACCTTGAAATGGACACTGACACTCAGCTCCACCCACGCTCTCCTGGATTCATCCTGCTGTTCCTCGCACAAGGGTGGGCATTATGCCTGCCTCGTGTCCAAACCTATCGGGGCCAAACTCCCTGCTTGGCTATCTGAATACCCGGTGCTGTCCAGATGCCTTGACAAAAAGCTCTTCACACACCCACCAACCAGCCTACCTGCTTAACCTCTCAGAACTCCAAACCCTGCCCTGTCATCTGCCTTGGCCGGGGACCCTGGACTCCTCAACACTTGGCCTACAGATCAGGCAACTCACTCTTCATTTATACTGAGAGTGCGGCAGTGGTTTCCTAATGAGCCAACGAACTAGTGCCATTCCCAGACTGCCTCGCCCCACAATTCATTCATTCATCCATTTCCTCACTCATTCATTCACTGGCTCCCATTCTCTCACTTTCACGTGCTCTGTTTGCCTCCTCTTTCTCTTCCCCTGCCAAGATGGCTACACTGCTTTTGCAAACACCTACTGGACAACCAGCTGGATGCTTCGCCATCACTCGCGGTCACCAGGGTCAAAGCACAACTTCCTGCCTTCCGTCCTCTCAATCCGCCCAAACATACAGCCTCTCCGACCCCCTCTCCTTGCTTCTCCTCATCACTTCTGGGGTCAAATGCACTGTTTTCACAGCCCACGCCTGGGTCCATTCCCACTAAGTAAATACTACTGACACCAGTGTTTTAGCTTCCCAGGGTTCATGTTCAAAGCTGGGATCCCCATGGCCCCACACCCTTATTCAGTAGGCTTTGGGGAAAGGATTTGGGGATTTCCATCTCTAAAAGTCTATTCAAGTGAATCTGATGACCTAACAGATTCTAGGATCACTATGTTAAAAGTCAGTAAGCCTCTTAATCTGACTACCATGTGTAAGAGTCATTCTACTGGAAAGGGCAGTACATAGAAATAAACTTCCCTTTGGGGATTTCTGCTTTGCAAACTCTATTTTTCAGAATTAAGTGAACAAAGAGAGATATGAGGGACCAAATAATTCACAGTGAGGGTCTGGATCTTTGGCTTGGTAGAATTTTAAAATGGTCTGGCTGGTATGTGGGGATTAGGACTGGAGGGGCGGGTGATGGGGTAGAGGAGGAGGAGGAATCATTGTCTCCCCGCTATCCTGCTCTTCGACATTTATGGTAGAAGGTTAAGAGCACGGGTGCTGCAGCCCAGAGGCCTGAGATCTAATCTAGAGTCCACCAAGGTTAGATATGTGTGACACTGACAAGTTTTCCACATATGCAGGATCATGATAGGGATGGTGCCTCTCAGATAGGAGCCCTGATAAGATTCAGTGCATGCTGAGCTCTTAGAAGACAGATGGATATATATAATAATGCCCCAAGATTGGCATATGATCACCATTACATGAGTACGACTCAGGAAAAATTATCCTCTTTATATTGTTAAATATCTTCAGAGAATTACATTGCACATAGCTGGGAGACCTGGCTGAAAAATGATTGAATTCATCCAAATATCACTCAAGGCTCCCTTGATTCTAGGCAGAATGAGCAGAAAATATAGTTTCTATTTGCCAAATAACAACTCTAATCCACCCGTGAAGTGAACAGATGACCACGTATCACCTAAAGGGTAGTTTAATATGATAAGTGATAATGAACTACCATGTTAATTTCAAAAGGATGGGTAACTGGGACAAGAAAATAGAGACTTGAATTCCACATGAGGAAAGGAGAAAAGTCTAAAAAGCATCAGTTATGTTGGAAGGTGAGGAAAGGGTTATTAGTGTATAAAGTAAACAATTAATATGCTACCTATACATTCGTTTATAAGCTTATCATGTCTTAGAGGTTGATCTGTGAATCTTTAAATATATTGGCTATATTTAAACAGCTGTGACAAACTGAAATTTGTCAAAAACTGGCAAAACAGTTTTGCTTTTAAAACAGCTAAATGTGATTTATTTATACAGAGCCCTCCTAGCATCAGGCTGCACATATATAATGTGACACACACTATAATTATGAAATACACATTGTCCATGAATATAGGAAAGTGTCTGTGTTCGTTTTGAAAAAGAATTGTACTTTCCTCAAATGTATTTCTTAATAATTAATGTGCCTTTTCTGGCAGGATTCACTCCCACTTTGAATGCTATGGAAAAAAAAGAAAAAAAAAACAACTAATAATTTGGGAACTAAAATTTGACTTATGACCTAAGAAAAGAGTGAAAATGTAACTGAAATTTATAGGAAGATCTCAATGCTATACAGTAAGACACTAAATAACGTTACCAGCAATTTACTTATTGCATATATGCCATGGAAAGTAGAGGGTTTTGTTGAGTCACTTTCTCCTGCCTCCTTTCCGATTTACTTCAAGTGGATCTTCTCTCTCATACATCTTCTTCTTCTGTAGAAACCCTTCCTACGTGCTTGACCAGGAACAATGAGTTCAAGGTGATACATATTTACTTCAATAATGCTTCAAAATGATAAGGGCCAATTTAATGAAGATTTCCTTGGGAAAAACAATCATCTGTTATTAGAACTATACTGGTATTCATACATGTAAGGCTAATAAGAAAGCCATCAGTGTAAAATCTCTATTTACCAAAAAGGTAAAGAAACTACAAATTATTTCCTGACCCAGGGGACACACTTTTACATGTAATTCCATTTTATATTCAGTTGCCAAAAGGCATCATAGTATTTTGTGCTTGGTCAGAACTTATTATGCCTGATATATTTTTTTAATTTTACGTTGTATAACTATTATGCTCAAGGTTAATTTAGCTATGTGTTTTTGTAAAACTACAAAAGGAAATCTACATTTCAGAAAGACTTGGACCAAATATACATGTAAAACATCATACAGAAAGTAACCTCGCCCAGATATAAGACCTGGTGATTTCTGAATTTCAGGATTAGCTTATGAAATAATACCTCTGTAAAAGTTTATACATTTACATTTCAGTATTAGTATGGACAGTAACAATATTATGCAAAGAAAGGAGAAAAGAGAAGGGAAAGAGAGAATATTTTCTAAATCGTGTTCCAAATCGTGTGAGCTCAGAAGCCTGTAAAGGCCCAACCCTTCCTCAGGGACCTTGGATCGAGTCACGGCAGAAGCCTGCGGGTCTCCCCCTTGAAGACAACACAACATCATCAACACCGGATCGGGAGAGCACAAGGATGCAGCCTAGCTAGAGAAGAGAACCAGCACCACCAATGGTCCATTACGAGAAAATTAAAGGGTTGGGGAAAAGGATGATCAAACAAGGTCACCTTAGAAAATCTAATAAGAGCTGAGTTTTGAAAAGTGACAAATTTGACTTAAAAAACAACGTACTTTTTTCTAAATTCCATACCATCAGCGAAAATATTCCACAAAGGTGGGAAATATACTTACATGATATGTGTATACACACACACACACACGCACACGCACACGCATGCACACATGCACACACACACACACACACACACGCAGAGAACTGAAGAATAAATATAGTCATGAACTTAGATGACCAAAATGTCATCTGTTCATTACAAGTTGTATTGATGGTGTTACAGGTTGAACTGTGTCCCTCTAAAAAGATGTATTGACGTCCTAACCCTGAGGTCATTTGGACCTCTGAATATGATCTTACTTGGAAATAAGGTCTCTACAGTGCTAGTCAAGTTAAAATGAGCTCCTTGGGGCCGGCTCTAATCCAGGGTGACTGGTGTCCTTACAAAAAGGAGGAAATTGTACATGGAGACAGACAAGCACAAAGGAAAGACTTGTGAAGACATGGGGAGAAGGCCCTGTGACTCAGAGAGTGGCCTGCCTACAAGCCGGGGAAGGTGAAAGATTGTGGGTAACACCTGGAGCTCGAAGCTGTACCAGGCAGGGAGGACACTGCCCAGAGCCTTCCTGAGAGCACGGCCCTGCCCACACCCAATTTCAGATTTCTGGCCTCCAGACCCATGAGACAAAAATTTCTGTTGTTTCTAACCACTCACTTTGGGTTCCTCTGTCACACAGTCCTGAGAAACTAATACAGATGGTTAGAATAAAAGCATGACAATCGAATCTCTTTTTTCATTTTTTGAACAATTCTTTCTTAAATAAATAAAAATGTATAAATCATAAAGAAATATTTACATAGATTAATTTTCTAGTGTTTTCTGATTGTATTTTTTTAAGAATATGAATATGAGGTCTGTCCTGTTTGGCATAGAATTTTCAAAAATGGGGTTTAAAGGAAAATATTTGTGATGAAGATTCTTTTTCAAGACTGACAATAGCCGACATTTTTGTAGCTTTAAATGCCCAGAGTAACATCTTTAGTAACAATGGATGGTGATAGTCAAACACTATAAGCAGGCCCTATTGTCCTATGATTTTCCAGTCATTAGCATAATATTTTAGTAATGGACTGACAGCCTTCAGCTCTGTCCACTGTTGAATGGAAGCCATTAGCCTAAGTGAATATCTCCCTTATGGAGCTGTTAGTTAGAAGTGTGGACCGCTCTGGTTAGCCATTTGGACAGGCTTCATGAGCCAAGCCCAAAGCCAATCGGCCATTAAACGCACGGAGTGAGCTCGATTGGCTGCACCCTCAATATTAATTAAACACTCATGGTGAGCTTCACTGTTCAGAAGAAGGAGACGCCCATAGCAACTGAGTGTGCAAATCTCAGACTCTCAGAGCTGAATGGGTCCTGGGAGACTATGTGCCCATCTGGTCAAATCCTACTGGGATGGAGGAAAGCAAATTAAATCAGGGGCAGGAGAGTTGATGAAGAAACAGCCTGCCCCAACTGGGGACCATTAAAATAATAGCTGCCAGAAGTTGACCTGGGAGAACGTCTAGACAGAAGGCGGTGGGATCTGAGCAGGCACGTGGGGAATGACTGATGAATGCCCAATTGTCCTGGGGGCTTCCTCAGAGTTGACTCGTATTTTGATCAGCTTCCTATCATGGATTGGGCACTGACTGGTGGGGTGGGAGGGCAGTGATGGGGAAGGCTGGGCAGAACAGCCCCACCAGTGACCTGCGTCAGCCTCTGCAGGGTGGGGCTCAGGTGCCAACTTCACGCCTCCCGTTTAGACATAGCCTTATACTGAGTTTTGACATTTGTTAATACCTGTCATTTGGACAGGTTTTGGGAAGGAGGCCATAAATGTGAGGCAACTTTCTCTGCCCTCCTAACTAAAACTACCAAAAGCCAAAGAAAATTTACAAGAACAACTTGGCAGTGATCACGATGAATTGTACAGACAAGAGCAACGCTTCACATTTCCTTCTTCCCTTGTGGGGCTGGACCATGGGTGTCCTAATGCAGCTGAACTACAACAGGAGGAGAACTCTGGAAACCCTCACAGGGCCCCACTCAGAGGAGAACCAGAAGTCCCCAACACTGCCACCTCAAGACACTATTACAGTCCTGAGACGACCTCCGAAAGTGATGAAAAACTGCAATCCCACCCTCTCCCGCTCCGTCCCTTCCAAAGGCATTTCCAGGATCCTGAGTTCCCACACCTGCCTCAGGTGTTTGGGGGGATTTGGGGGGATGGTGGATCCTGTGCTGGTGTAGCAGGCCAGCCCACCTGGGATCACCTGTGTGTCCCTCAGGGAGTCATGTTCTAGAACATAACTGAGATGGGTGTTAGAAAAAACAAGCTCTGACGTCATCAGTCTCCTCATATGTCTAAGGCGTGAGCACTCCAGAAAAGGGGCAAACAGGCGAATTACAGCTCCTTCCATGTGCCACAGCCCATTTGTTTTGCCAGAGAAAACCCATTCCCTTCCACTTTGGGAAAAAGGCAGAATTTATATTTGTCTGTTTATTCTCTGATTCTATCTTCTCTTATCTCTTGGCCGTTCTGTCAGAAAATATTTATCACCATCATTGTGTGATGTGGGGATAGAGCCATGCTTCTCAACTGGGGACCATTTTGCTCCCCACAGGACATGTGGCAATGTCTGGAGATGCTTTTGTTGTTACATCTGGGGGGCGAGGTGCTGCTGGCGTCTAGTGAATAGAGAGGTGAGAGCTGCTGCCTACATCCTACAATGCACTGGACAGCTGCCCAGAATAAAGAATTATCTGACTGAGCTGTCATTAGTGCTGAGGTTAAGAAACCCTGAGATGGAGGTAAAAGAGGAACAGTTACTCAAAAAAAATGTACAGCCCTAACACAAGGAGAAGCCCCCTGGCACCATGAAAAGGCAGGGTCTACTCAAAACAAAGACGCATAAACTCAGGAAGGTTTTCTTCTAAAGAGCCCCTGGATACAAACTGCACTGAGTTGAATGGTGGCCTGCCAAAATATCTATCTTCCCAGAACCTGTGAATACGACCTTATTTGGAGAAAAGATCTTTGCAAATCTAAGGATCTTAAGATGAGATCACCCTAGATTATGCAATGGGCCCTAAATCCAATGGCAAGTGTCCTTACAAGAAGAAAGGGAGGGAGGTTTGAGACACTCTGACCCCCAGGGAGGCCACACGAAGCTGGAGGCAGGGACTGGAGGGGATGCAATGACAACCGAAGGAGTGCCAGGCGCCTCCAGAAGCTGGAAAAGGCAAGGACTCCAGGGCTGTGAGTTTCGTACATTTTGGTGGTTTTCATCTGTGGTTATTTGTTACAGCGGCCCTAGGACACAACACACTACCCAAAGGGTAATATGTTCAGGTGTAACTTGTATTCTTTCTCATGGACGGAACTGCCTGGTTGAAATGTGACTTCCACAGGGATTTTTTTGAGGTCTGTATTTACAATCCAAGTGTATTTCTTACAACCTCATTGACTCCCTCAAGCAATGGGAACATTTCTTTTAAGCAGAAGACAATCACCCTTGGTACATGCATCAGACCCAACACTCTGAAGACAGCCTCTTTTCTCACAGGGTAGACAAATTGGAGGCAGCAAATTCATAAG
>NW_017731724.1:829673-840129 GCF_001890085.2 Hipposideros armiger
AAAACTCAATTGGGGAAAAATAAAATAAACATCATTGAAAATTAATTATATCATGAACTATAATAAATCCTAAGAAATTCACACAAATAAAGACTGTGGTCCTAATGTTCCACCCAAATTTGTTGCTTTCACTTTCTTATACTCAAAATTATCCTAAGTTTGTTTCATATTTGGAGAATCCTTTTCTTACATACGTATTATTTTTCTTTGTTTTCCCAAAGAATTTCTAATTGCATTTCTACTTTTGATAAAAATAATCTTCATATAATTAACCACTTTTCAGTTGTTAGCCTTGTAAGTTGGATTTTAAAAAAGTAGAAATTACTTTCTTCTTAAAGGCATTTTTAATGGAAACTTCTAATTTACTTTGACATAATCTTTGATGAATTCTATATGTAAGACATCATATTGTTATTTCTATGAATTCTTTCTTGAAGTTTGCTTTTATTTTCCATAGTCGTCTTCCTGTGCTTTATGAATACAATATCATCTTTATATTATTTTTTAAGTTAAACATGCACTTAATTTATAAAGAAAATTAAAGGACTTAACACAAAAGACTAAAGTAAACCTTCTATGTTGTGGCCCATATACTGTTTGTTCAAAGTAAGAACTTTCAACTCTTTGGTCAATTTTGGCATTTATCTCTGTATCTCTAAATAATATGGTTTTACTGCTGTTTCTTGATTTTTTTCAGTTAAAAAATATCATTTACTGGCTCCTTTTTCAACCTGTCCCTCTCCCCGATTAACACACATACATTCTCCCATCCCCTATTTCTCAATATTGATTTATGATAATTCTGGTTGGGTATTCTGTTTACATATTTATGACTATATCAATGCTATTCACAGATGTGCCATGAAGTAAGATATGTTTCTCGAAACAATTTTGTTTTTCTTGGAGTTAAAAATGATCTTGTCTTCATCTGTTCAGGCTGCTATAACAAAATACAATGAATTGGGTGGCTTATAAAGAACAGATATTTATTTCTCATACTCCTGGAGGCTGGGAAGTCCAAGATCAAGATGCTGGCAGGTTCAGTGTCTAGTGAAGGTCCGTTTCCTGGTTCATAGGAACTGGTCATTTCATTGTAACCTCACATGGTGAAAAGAGTAAGGCATCTCTCTGGGGTCTCTTTTATAAGGGGACTAATCCTAGTCACGGGGCTCCACCCTCAGGACCTACTCACTTCCCAAGGACCTCACTGCCAAACACCATCCCATTGGGGGTTAAGTTCCAATATATAAATTTTGGGGGGATACAAACAGTAAGTCTATAGCAAGACTCTTGTTTCTTTTTCTATGTTCTTATTGCTAATTTGGCCCCCAATGCCCAATTATGAGTCTGCATTTTCTCCAAATACATTCAAACACCTCTGGCATTCCATTGTTGTTCTCTTCCTGGAAAGAGAGCTTCTGAAACTTTCACCTATTCCAGCCTGCTCCTGAGGCCTGCATCACAACTCTTCCGTAATTACTCCCCTTCTTCTTCATCTTGGGCATAGTTTCCTCCCCCCGCCTTGTGTTGAAGACTCTATTTCACGCCTAGCGTATTAATCACATACTGTTCACATATATTCCTTCATTTTCCATCTCTTAGTCTTTATTAACTTTCTTGGAGACTAAAACATATTTATTTCCTAATTTTCCAATGAGACTGTCATTTTTACAATCACATATTTTAAAAATAATCTATGAAGGCCCTTTTATAAACTGAATATTTATTTTTCCTTGTTTCGTGGATATAATAACTTGTCTTGCTTCAGAAAACATTAATAACTTCTTATCTCTATTTCCTCCAAGTTCCTCATTCCGTTTGCTTCCCTATCTATTTTTCATAATGAGAACCATAAAGAAAACCAGAGCTGGGTACATAAATTGCTTTGTAGTCTACTAGTCAATGTCCGCTGCTCTGCGAGCTTCTGTAGTGGAATGACTACCAATGTCAATACCCTCAAGATTCCCTCAAGCTTCTAGATGGAGGATGGTGAGATAACAACAGAAGTGCATTGCAGAAGTTCATATAAAATATATGTAAGCGTGAACACTGCATACGGCGGGAGGGGAGCTGGGATCTCATTACGCAATTTCTCTATTTTTTATAAATGAGAGTTCCAAGCTATTTCTGGGTACCCTAGTCCAATGGGCCTCCAGGGTTCCATCTTCTAAAATGAAATCTCCGTCTTCTTCAGTACAAGGAGCAGCTGCATTGCAGGACAAAGTGAGGTAGGAGACCTGGGTATTGAACTGCTTCCTCTATTGCCTCCTGCTTTCTGCGGTTGTTGGAAAGTTCACCTGCAAATCTTATTTTTACTCCACTGAAGGTTATGTGCCTTTTATTCTCCACTCTGGTTTATTTTTAAGATGCTTCTCTTTGCCACTGGTTTCCAGCAGTTTGGCTATAATGTGTCTAGACATGATCCTATATTATTTACCATTTTGGAGGTTTGCTGAACTTCTTAGTCCGATAACTGATGTCTTTAATCATTTTTGAAAGGTCTCAGCAATAATTATGATGAATATAGCTACCACTTTGTTCTCTCCCTTCTCCTTTTGAGACACAAATGATATGTGAGATAGAGTTTTGAATGTTTCATATACGTCTCTTACTTCTAACAGTTTTTCCCATAATCCCTCTCTGTACCTCAGTTTAGATATTTCCCACCAGGCTATTTTCCAGTTTACTATGCTAACTGGATCATCTGTGGGTTTAATTCTATTGCCTATCCTAATCTAATTTATCTGTCACATGGTCTTGCCTTTTCATGTGTCTAGAATGTATCACTGCATGGTGGCAATGGTGGATAACAGAACTGTAGAGATGCCAAATCATGCTAGTTCCACAAAAAGCCTGCCTTCAGAGAGGTGATTTGTCCCTCTGTTAAGTAGATTAGGGGGTGGGGGAGTGAAGGCAGGGACTGAGCTGAGTGGGGCCTGGGGAGCAGCCTGGAGAGATTCAAGACACTTCTCATTCCTCTTTTTTTCTACGGTATCTCTTCCACGGTTTTCAGTCAGGAACCTGGGCATCTAGCTCCTCGGTCCTTTAAGACTGTGGGAGAGCCATTCTACTCTGTTTCAGCTTAGATCTTTAGATGCATGACCCATGCATGATCAAAGTTTGGAAAACATCTTCAGGGGGAAGACCGGCCATGTGTTCGAGCTCCATGAAGGCTTTAATTTGTGATGACACCTCTGTGACTGCCAAGATCTCTGCTCATCTCTTTCTCTGAGCAGCAGCCATCTACTAGAGGCTCAGCCCAAAATATTTGTTTTGTTCTTGTGGGCTGATGACATTTAAAATGGCCTTTGGTACTCAAAATGGTACATCAGCAAAAAACTGAGGTAATCATGAGTATTCAGTCCTCCATTTTTTTACTGAAAACCTACAATATTTTCTTGAATCTCACTGAGATGACTATTTAGAATTCCTTTGATGTCATATTGTACTCGTTGGAGTGTTACTGCTTCATCTAAAGTAATTAGTTGCTATCTGGCTTTTACCACCATGTTTTTGATTGTGCTTTTCTCTGTTCTTGTATATTTCCAAACTTTCACATAAAGAATGTTTTACATCCTTCAAAAAAAATCTTCAAATTTGGGGTTACATATTAGGTTCCACTTCTAGTATTCATGGTGTTTTTTCCTTCTACGTATCTTTATTGTCATTTAAATGTTATGTTTCTGATGGATGGAGGATCAGTGTGTGGCTTTTCTCCATCCTCTTGAACCAGAAACTGATGGCTGTACTTTAAGACTACTTTCAATTTCAATGCTTCTTTATTCAAATGATGATTAAAACTATGACAACAAAAACTTTGCAAGGTTTTTGGATGGAAATATTAGCACAATCTCATATATAGTCATACCTATTTTCTTACTAAATAAGACTACTTCTAATAGTGCATATCTGATTGGGCAGCTTGCCTCTGTACCTTCTAGAGAACATATAAACAATAATTGAGTATACCCAAAAAATTGAAAATGGGGTTGAACTTCAAGAGCTAAACTTTTCAATCAACCCATGTAAAATCATAGCAGAGACCATATCCTATCACTTTGAAAGAAGCTATCCCCCTGGCCAGTGAGAACTGATGCAAACAGATTAAACACTGTGACCTAATGAAGAAGTAATGCATCAACTCTAAAAGTTAGCTATGAAAACAAAGCAAAGGACAGTTTGATGGCCATAAATGATACAAGGGACGTGCCCATCACAGCTGTATCCATGGTGCCTCTATACAGCTCCATGACAGTTACTGAATAAATTCAGGATGACAAATGCCTTATATGTTAAAGAATCACCAAATCAAGAGTGTAAGTCCATTCACTCCAGAGAACGGTAGGCCAATGTGACTCACATTTTTTCATTTATATTTCTCCTGTGCCATTCATTTTTACTCAGCCCCTAGGTAATTGGGAGACTTCAGCTTCCAGAATACATAATCTCTCACCCAAACAAGAAAGCCATTGCTTGTATTTGAAATGAAGGATTTTCCTGGTACACTGGCTTATCTATTTGTGTCAGCATTTTGGAAGATGCACACAAATAAGGAAAATGAAAGCAGGGCAGAGAATTCGAAGCATGCCCATCGCTCAACAGTTCCGTCTGATTCTCAGGCCACTTCTGAAATAGAAGTAGAAATGCATGCAGTGAACCCCTCCATTTATCTAGCAGCCTGAGATTGTCAGGCAGTGGTTGCCATTATCTTATAGAAATTTCCTAACCTCGTTTCATGAAACCAAACAATAAACATTACTAAGAAAAATATTCATGCATCTTCAATTTAGTTTTTGAGGATGCCAGTGAAGCATAAATTCAGAAATGGATAGAGAGAATTATTAAAAACTAAGGCATGTACAATGCAACAGACTGCATTCAATAATTAAGCGTGCATTACACTTTTTTCCAAAGGCAAAATAAGATTTCACTTCTTCAGTGGTAGGGACCAGTGTGTGTGCATTCAGGGTCTAGAACAGCAGGACAAGCCTAAAGCAGATTCCTAAAAATACTGAGTGTGTGCCCCTGAGCCCCTCCCAGAAGAGGGCACCTTCCTCTGGTCACTGTCAGGTTTGCTTGATGCCAGCTCAAGGCTGTCCCTTTCTCTGGAGAATTGCTCTTGGCTGATGAGAGCTCCCTTGTCAGGAAATTATGTCACCACAACGCCCAAACTCTAAAATCTGTAGCTTATGTCTGAAGGATAACAGGGGAGTTGGGTATAAATCACCCACCTTGCCTCAAAGGGGACCAACTGAGATTCTAGTCATGCTCCAGAGAGCCCTTGGGATCAAGCTGGTGAGAGACTCCAGTTCCAAGCAAACCCTTCCCTAGTTCCTTCCTCTGCTGTAGCTATCCCTCACTTCCCACCTGCTGAGAACACACCCTCAATAAAGCCCAAGCACATGAACCCTGTCTCAGACTCACAGGAAACCTGACCTAAGCCCAGATATAAATCCCATTATAAATGACCAATTATATTCACTGTAAGCCAGTCATTACCCATAGGTGGCTTGGCACTCAGTACTGATGAGAACAATAAAATAGGCAGTTAGGGGTTAAAACGCTCTTCTCTGGAGCCCAACACACCCAGGTCCAAAGCAGAGTTCAACCACATACCAACAGGGTGATCCTGGGTAAATCACATGAACTCTCCAAACTTCGGAGAGCTGAGGACAGAGTAAGGACACAGCCAATGCTGCCTGCTGTTATTATTGTTGATGTCATCGTTATTTTATGACAAATTAGGTCATTAAAGTTACATCAAATAAACATAATGCCAAGTTTCCAATTATAGGGAAAGTTTTCGCGAAAGGAGGAGGAATCCAGGAGACACTTAAGCAATGACAAAAGAAAGAGTAAGTGGAAGCGTGGTGTACATTAAGATTTTAATGCTAAAAGGGACCATAGGAATAATTCTTGACTCTCCTCTCCAAAACACACCACGGAGAAAATTGAGGTCCTAAGAGGTTAAGTGGTTTGTTCAAAGTATCCTGCTTTGTCATTTACAGAAATGTTAGATGCATGAATAAACCTGTTTGTGTGCAGGAGAAAGTGAGACTGGCCAGAGTGGCACAGGGAGAGAAAGGGGGACAGTTAGGTGCGCCCCTAGGGGCTAGTCTTGTTTTCCCCAGCACTTTGACGAGAAAATGCTAACGCTGCCCATATCTAAATGTCCAAGTCTTCTGCCTCTCCTTGGGTACACCAACTATCTTTCCCAGCACCCTTGCCCTTGGTTGAAGTCATATGATTAAGTTTGGCCACTAGAATTTGGGCAGAAAGGAGGTGTGCCACTTCCTGCCATGGCCCATAGAGACCTCCTCTGCGTGACCCTCTACTCTTTCCTCCATGCTGTCCCTTGAGGTGTGGTCTGAAGATGGAGGAACCATAAAGCAGATATCCTGGGCTCTTGGATGGCAGCATGAAACAGAGCCCCATAGCCTCCATGCTGGACTGTCACAAGGTGAGGAATGAGACTTGCGTGTGCATGTTTAGCCACCAAGAGTGCAGGACGCTGTTAACAGCAGTTATCTCAACTCAACTAATGCTGTCTGAAACTAGTAAAATCTTAGTCTGCATCTATATAAAATATACGGAAGCAACTATACATCCTTCAGGAAGTTACAAAAAAAGGAAGGTCAATGTGTTTGAATAAATGGGTAGATAAAACAGTTCTTGACAGGGAATTTTCACCAAAGGAAGAGGTATATGAGACTAGAATCTGGGGACGAATGCTTACACTATCTTAGGTTCCCAACCCATCAGTGCCAGGCCACTGTCTACCAGAGACCATAAAATCGTTGCACAGGGAGTCAAAGTAATCACATCAATCCAAAATCATCTGAAAAAAAGCAAACACAAAACCAAAGACTTACAATGCATTCTATTGTGTTCCCTCATCCACTCAGGAAACAGTCATTGAGAATGTGCTATCTACTAGGTACCATAACAGGTGACACACTTTTTCTTAAAGGGTCAGATAGCAAATACTTCAGGCTTTGTGGGTCAGTCTCTGTTACAAGTGGTCGGCTCGTTAATGTAGCAGCCATAGACAGTATATAAAGGAAGTGTCTGTGCTCCAATAAACTTTATTAAGTATGACGACTGGCAGAAAATATGCAAATGAGTGTGTGGCTGTATGCCAATAAAATTTTAACTTTGACCTGCAAGCCTTAGTTTGCAGACCCCTGAAAGGTTTTAATATTGCTTATCTCTAAGATCTCTTCCACTTCTACACCACTATGATTTTAAGAATATATTTGATAAAGAAAGGCAGAAAATTAATAAAATTTAGAATCATGATTTTTAAGGACTATAGGGGAGACCAGTCTCTCCTTGCTCAATGAGATTTGATTTTAAAAATGAATTCATGTGACGATCTCATTTGAATAGTTATTCTAAATTATTAATTAATACGCCCTTCTTTAAATTATTCAGAAGAATTCCAACAGAGGGTAGTTGTATCATATTGTTATAACCCATTAAAGAGAGTATTGGTAGCATAAATTGATTCAATTTATTTTAAATTTAATTTCATATTAATAAAAGGAAGCAATTTAAACTCAAGAATCCCTGCAGCTTCTTTAGAAATGGCCACTAAGGATTTATACATGTGTTTGGTTAAATATATGAAGACATCTAAAGAGGAAAATTCCCTAAGAACATCAAAGGTCTTACAGATTTAATCAAGTAATGTTAACATCACCGACTAGAAAAGTGGCTTCCTCAAAGTATGTGGAAGCTGAGGTAACAATCGCCTAATACGTGTTTCTGAACCTTGGCACTATTCCCACTCAGAGCCAAGAAAGTCTTTGTTGAGTGGGCATGGGATGTACTCACCCCACAAGATGCCAGGAGCAACCCTCCCCACCAGTGGTGACAACCAGACATTCCCAGGGGATTAATAGCGCCCCGTTGAGAAACACTGACTTACAAATTGCAACTCAGTTCCCCAAACTCAAATGTACAGAAAATAAAGTTAACATCTATCTTAACTTTCCAGAGAATTCTTTACTGATATTGACCAGGTAGTCAAGAGATTTAATAGTTTTCAATTTAGACATCATAGAGAGGCAGGTGGCAAATTGGAACACAGATTTCAATTTTTCTGCTTACTCCAGCAGTTGTAAGCGCGAAACAGGCTGTGAATCTCTTTCCCTCAGTAACAAAACAATATAAAAATGGATTTTGAGCTATTTCCCCAAACAACGTTAGAAAGATAGCGAGGTTAAATGAGCTGCAGTCCCTTTGTGCTCTTAGGAGCATCTACTTCAAGCCATCCAGGATACGATCCCAGATGGGCAAATGTTGTGAATTAGTCTTGAGGCCAGCTGCATTCTTCTATTTTTCAAAAAGCTTTGTTCTTGCAAAATAACCGCTGTGATCAAGGCAAGAAGAAAAGTGAAACTGAAGAGTTGAATCCGTTATTATAGCAAGAAGTAGGAGAGGCACATAATGGTAACCTGCCACGTCGTCTATCACGATGCCCGAAAACGATTGGTTTCCAGATGCAATGGCTAAATTTCAGCATGTGGTGAGCTGCAAGGAATTTTATCACAGCCTCCAAGTGGAAAGATGCCTTAGAAATGATACCGCATTAAATATTTGATTCTCTAGTCGCTGATGAAAGCCAGGTTCTATTTCTTTAAATTAAAAGCAATTCATGATCTTCCACTTTAATAGGTTAAGGTATGTCTGTTTGAACACATTCCAAATGCAGCCATTTTACCTTTTGGTATATCTATACATGAATATTGTCATGATGATGCCAAGAGATTTACCTCAAGTGGATCAAGTTCACTTAGAGTTGCAGGGAAGTTGTGTCCCAGCCCAACCCTAACTCAGTCAAACCTTCACTGCTTTAGAAACTCCCCTGATGATGTCTCTACTCGGGAGGGAAGGAAGACAGCACCTCTGATGTGGGTCCCATTGACTCCAGTTCCAGACTGTTGTCAGGGTCAGGCTACAGCGAGTGTTTGTGTTCTGAAGCCACCCACAAAAGCTGATTTTTCTCATCAAGTGGATTTCAGCATGGCTTCACACACTGAGCCATAAGGCATGACCATCTCTGGGGGGACATTGTGCTGACTCCTATGTGTCACACCATCAGCTCATCTCCCATCCGTCCTTCACTGCTCTGGCAAGGATGACAGCTGGAACCCCCTCTTCTGCTCTCACTAAACAACAGAAATTGGGATCACCAAGTCACCATGTGGGGACCACCAGGACCTAAGGAAGGGGAGAAGGAGAAGGTATACTAACGGGTGTTCACTATGCCCCTGATCTACACAAAGCCATGGGTTGAATTTTGGGGTCATTGATGGGGTGGAGGGGTGTCCAGAATTCAGTGAAAATCACCACAATGATTTTTTTTAAATGAAACATTATTTAACATCTGCTTTCTCATTACTGATCCTAAAACAATATCAAGACAGGTGAAGAATTTGGGGGAGAGGAGAGGAGAACAGTACTGAGCAGGCAGGTGATTGGATGGCAGCAAGTCTGGAACTCCCTGTATTGTCCTAGAACTCTCCTTTGGGGTGAGGGTGGGCACACCTGTACAATAGGATGCCTCTCTCAGCCAGCACTTCTCACTGCTATAGTCTCTGGACTGGGTTACTCTCTCTTGAATTTAGGGACAAAAATATGAAGTCTACCCACTCTCTGCTAGTGGTCAGTTAAAAAATGTAAAAAAAAAAAAAGTGAGTGAACACATTACTAAACACCAAGGGATGGAACCTTCCAAAGACATTTGTTTTGAGTCTACCACCTGCCAGGTAACCTAATCTATGACCTGCTCTAATCTAATACTGAGGAAGCAGAGAGAAATAAAACATTCTTCACAGCACACAGAGTGAATTTCAATATGAGGCAACAGGTGCCAGTCAGAAATACAGGCTCTGAAGCTACGAAATGCCTCAGAGCATCATCAGCCTAAACAGACTCAGGATGGGTTACAAAGAGCCGATGGCTAATGTGGGACTCAGGATGGGCGATGTTTCTCTAGATTAAGAAGGGTTTAGGGAACAACTGTTTCTGAGACACAGGACAGCAAGAGCAAAAGCTTGAAATTGGGAAATAGCGTCCAGTTTGGGAAGCTACCAGCAGCTTAACATTATGAACAAGGTGGAAGGTCCAAGGTGACATGGATGATGGGGACAGACACAAACAATGCCAGCTGCCACCAGGAAGTGGACCCTGCTGTCAGGCAGAGGGGCGAGATGACATACAGCTTGTCTGGTGTCAAATAAGGGCTAGTCTCTGATGCTCAGTGCAGATCCTCCTCACCCTTTTGCAATTTGCTTGTCCTCCCTGGTCTGAGTTTCCTCCTTTTCCGAGAAAAGTTGCAAGAAAAGCACAATGGACTCTCAGAAGCTCTTCACCTAGACTCTTAGATTCCCCATTAGAATTGATCACACCTGCCTTATTCTTTCTGCATGAGTGTGTGTATATGCATTGT